>NW_027203164.1:0-80000 GCF_024711535.1 Dipodomys merriami
AATTCCCTTTGTAGATCCCTGCTGAGACCTATATTAAGTCGAAGATTAACAAAGAACAATATATACAATGAAATATATTGAACAAGCAGGTATTGTGACCAAAATTATTTTTACCTGATTCAGTGTATTTTTAAATTCTATATCACATGTACAAGTTCTTCATTCCCTTCTGTTTCATTATGATGTCTTTCCTTGGTTTTGTTTTGTTTTCAGAACCATGGTATAAGAGAGCAATTCTTATATTTTTGTCTTCTAATCTTCAGAAAGTCTTCAGTTAAATATGCTTAAGTTCCTTTCATTAGAAAATTTGAAACACATTGGCTAGGGTCTTCATCATGATTTTGTTATGATCTCAAATACGTTTTTATTTCTAGCATTCTACCTGTATAATCTCACT
Organism: Dipodomys merriami; assembly: GCF_024711535.1. Taxonomy (NCBI): domain Eukaryota; kingdom Metazoa; phylum Chordata; class Mammalia; order Rodentia; family Heteromyidae; genus Dipodomys; species Dipodomys merriami. Next base: position 398 of record NW_027203164.1, read on the forward strand.
TCAACATTTTCCAAAGGGCACTTTAGTGGAAGGAGGATATTCAAAGTGGATTCTGGTAGAGAATTTCTGTTACTAAAACCTCTGGTGTGGGGAAATCTGTGGGGAACACAAGTAGCAAAGATGGCCCTGAGAGGAAGTTGAGTGGGCAGAAATGGATTTGTTTAGGTTCAGTGTGTAAACAACTCATGGAAGTTTAGGTGCCTGATAAGGTATGGCCTTTCAGTGATTGGTTGGTTCCATTTCCTCCCCCCCCCCACAGTCTTTTGCTTTAAAAAGGGGATGCTCCCTGTTAATAAATGAGTTCCTGCTTGACTTGCCTCCCTGTTGCGTCTGATTGTCTCCTGGGCTAAGGGAGGCTGGGGAACGTGTCAGCGGCTGCACTTACCTCTCCTCGGACCCCGTCCATCCAAAGACAGACGAAGACCCAACATCTGGCGCCCAACGTGGGGCTCGAAAGGAAAAGATACCGGCCGAGGCTAAGCGGTCTTTCGGGGTCAGTGAAACCCTAAGTATGGGTAATGCTTTATCACAAAAGAAGGAGGAGGAGGAGGCAACACTAGGCCTAGAAAGAGTACAGGAAGACTTGGAAAGTGAAAAGGAAAAGGAAAAGGTCAAATTCGACCGGGAACGCACTATCTGGGCATGCAGGGGCAGAGGCAGCTACTCAGGTGCCCCGGACGGTCCTAGGCCCCCTCCCTATTCCCCCGATTGGAAGGGAGGTATGGTGCCCTACGAGACCTGTGAGAGGGACTTCCAAATCCCAGACCCCTACCACATGGAAGGGCCGAGGGCTGGGGAAGTAACCTACTCTGAGACCTCCTCTAGAAAGGAAGGGCCACCCAAGAGCCCTGGAAAGGAAGGGCCACCCAAGAGCCCACAGGCATTCGCTTCCCTAAGCGTATCCGGTCAATGTGGCATCATGGGCTAACAGGCCCTTGGAATGGTATCCATGGGAAGCTAAGGATCTTAAAGAGCTCCGCCAGGCAGTGGCAGAGGATGGCCCAAACTCTCCCTGGGCCACAGCACATACAGGAGAAAGGACTAAACATTCGCAAGCACATTTTCTTCAATGCTTTACCACCTTGGGTCTACTAGCACAAGTTAAAACCCATAATGGACCCTGTTCTGTCAGTAAAGCAATGTCAGAGTTTTTTGACAAATGGCAAATTAATCATAGTACAGGAATTCCCTATAATCCCCAAGGCCAAGCAATCATAAAAAGAAATCAACAATGTCTTAAGACACAATTAAAACAAAAAGGGGGAGTTACCCCCTATATACAGTTAACATTTTCAATTTTTCAAAAGGGACAACTGACTGTGGACAACTAAACCCTAAGCCCCGAGTGAAAGTCAGGTGGAAGGACCCCCTGACACAACAATGGAGAGGACCTGACCCCCTAGTTACCATGGACAGGGGATTTGGATGCATTTTTCCCATAGAGGAAACAGCCCCCATTTGGATTCCTGCTAGGAACCTTAGGTTTTTACCCATTTCCTCTATACAGGAGGATGCCTAAAGATAAACTAAACATCCTCAAGGGCAACCAGCCCTTGAGAAGCTCTTGTGTTCTTTAACAATTGCAGATGGTGATACTCTAGCTGATGGCTGTCTTGACCCTCCCAGTCCAGGCAATGGCTACGGAATCCACATCAACCTCAACGGGTGACCTGGGCAGTGATCAGCACTGGCAATGCAGAAATCATCAATAGCATCACAAGAAAAGCTGCCCCTTCGACCTGGTGGACTGAACTTCATTTTGATCACCACCCTATGTAATTACGTATGGACTGTTTAAAACATATTTTTGTAGGAGCTATCTATTTTAATGTTACCTGCTCTAATTGTTCTTTTACTAATTGCTTGTACAACCACCTTTTGTTATGTGTCCTGTAAATATGTCTAAAACCTGCTCTAGAACAAGCCCCATCTCTGGAATCTTAAAGTGGCAAAGACTGCTATCCCATCCCTAAGGTTAAAGGGCTAATGACATTGCTTGACCTGGGAATGCTTTTGCTGATGCTTTTTCTATGCCTTCCTTGCATTATACGTGCACTGCAAAACTCTTATGAGCCAGCCAGTTACATAAAATCAAGCTCCAAGTGAATAAATTTCCCCGAGAGTAACCGCAGCCAGAGACTGGTAAAAGGGGATGCCAGTCTGACCAACCTAAGACAGGGCCTTCAGCTTTGTTCTGAAGAAGTTCCCGATGACGGGTAAGACAGACAAGGCGATCTACCCAACCTAAGACAGGCGGGTTCACTTCTTCAAACAGAGACGGGGTGTTGGGAGCTGGCAGTAAAGTTTAAAGGTCATCTTGACCTCTGTGCTCGCTTGAAGGCACGTACAAAGAACTGGCTTACTTGAAAGACAGCAGGTGCCCAGGATTGCTTTGCTATGTCTGCATAGTTTGTTTTAAATTTTACTGTTTGGGACATTTCAAACTCTAACTGTGGTGGGGCTGATGTTTATTATTGTGCTAGGTGGGGATCAGAGATAACTAGGAAGGGCTCTTCATACTTGCCTCCAACCCCGTGCGTGGCCAAATGTAATCCTGTTAAAATAACTTTTACAGAGGAGCAGAAAAGGATAACTAACTGGGAGGTGGATCTGCCATTAAAACAAAAAGGGTGAATATGTGGGGAAATCTGTGGGGAACACAAGTAGCAAAGATGGCCCTGAGAGGAAGTTGAGTGGGCAGAAATGGATTTGATTAGGTTCAGTGTGTAAACAACTCATGGAAGTTTAGGTGCCTGATAAGGTATGGCCTTTCAGTGATTGGTTGGTTCCATTTCCTCCCCTCCCACACAGTCTTTTGCTTTAAAAAGGGGATGCTCCCTGTTAATAAACGAGTTCCTGCTTGACTTGACTCTCTGCTGCGTCTGATTGTCTCCTGGGCTAAGGGAGGCTGGGGAACGTGCCAGCGGCCGCACTTACCTCTCCTCGGACCCCGTCCGTCCAAAGGCGAACGAAGACCCAACACTCTGGTACATAGTAAAGTAAGCAAGTCCAAAATTATTCATTAGAGATGATTTGAAAGTCATTTTTTTGGATCTTAATACGCTTTACTCAACCAAACCAAAGGATTTAAAATAACTAATATTTTTAAGTTAATGGACACAAATGTGCACGAAAATTCTAGAAATAAAATGATCACTCATGAAACTGTACTGATACTTCAAAGAATGCTTTCCAGTTAGAGGAATCATCTTCACACATTTTCACACAATGTGTATCTGCCTAGTAACAGAACCCCAAACTAGATTAAGGCATCTAATAGCTGTCTAATTTTTGTTGTCTTTTGGCAATATTGCTTTCTTATCATATTGATTAGTATGAATTGTGTAACCATTATAAAATCACATTTGTAATAAAAGTTATTAGGTGGGACCTTCATGGATAAGGTGGTGTGGGGTTTGTGGTGGAGCCCTGTCTGGTTCAAGGGAGGAGTTGGTATTGTCACAGCCTCTGTGGTAGAGCAGGGCGGGGCTTTGAGTGTGAAAGCCAGTCTGTGCAGGGCTTTGAGACAGCAGGGAGGGGACAGGAAAGACTAGACTTGTTAGGAGCAGTCTCTTGTGGAGTAGGTGGGACTTTAGGATGGAGACTGGCAGGTGGATGGGAATTCAGTGGAAGAAGGCAGGGTCACTGGGGAAGAGGCTGTTTGGGGCAGAGATTTGAAAGGGAAGAACAAGGCTACAAAGGAGGAATTTACTTAGAGGAGGGGTTGTGATGTAGCACTGTGAGCTCTGGTGGGATATGTAGGGTGAGGTTTCCCATAAGGCAGGGAAGAGAATGAAGGCAAGAGACTGACAGAAGATGGGGATTGTGGTGCAGGAATGTGGAGCTTTGAGGGAGAGGCTTTTCAGGGTCTGTGAGACGGCATAGCGGTACTGGGAAGAAGTGGGCCAGGAACGGGCGTGGTTTCTGGTGGAGAATGGCAGGCCTTTGGGAAGTGTGTTAGGGTGGAGGTGGGGTTTCTGGCAGAGCAGGATATAGTAATAATGTATGGAGGAATTTTTTTCAGGACCAGAGCTTTGTGATAGCAGGGATAGGATCCAGTGGACTAGACACTTAGGACAGGGTTTCTGGTGTAGCCAGTCACCACTTCGAAAAGAGGAGTAAGGTTGGGTGGGGTTTTCAGTGTTGCAAAGCAGGACATTAGACTTTGGAGAGGGTTTCCAGTGGGGCAAGGCAACCTTCAAAAAGGGACTATGATGGAAAAGGGATTTACAGTTGAGCGTGGTGAGGCTTCCAGAGGGAGGCCAACAGATACAGTGGTTTGCAGTGGAGCAATATGAGTGTCAAGAGATGGGATAGTGTGTTGGGTGTTGTCTAGTGGGGGTTTTCTAGAGCAGGTCAGGGCTTGGAGCCATGGGATTAATTGGAAGATGGACTTTGAGAAGGAGTGGACGGTCTACAAAGGTGTAGGGTAATTATGAACAGGGTAACTGGTTGAGCAGAATGTGGATCTGCAGGAGGATCCAATAAGGGGAGGATTCATCTCAGAAACAATACAGCCATTGAGAGAGTAGATATGGAGGCAGAGCAGCCTGTGGTGAAGCAGGGCTGTCTTTCCAGGCAGGAGATGGTCTGTGTGAGAAGCTTCTGGTTAACCAAGGCAGGCTACAAGGGCAGTTATAGAAAGGTGGAGGGTTTTTGGTTTTGCATGAATGGCTTTGTGGGAAGAGGCAGGTTCAGGACTGGGTTTAAGACATTAGGCCTCTTAGAAGTAGACTAGTTATGGATGGAGTTTCTGATGAAATCAGGAGGGGTCGAGGGAGAAGTCTGCATGGGAGTGGGGTATGAAAGGGACGATAGGAGCTTGGAGGTAATTGAATATGGGAGCAATGGGACAATGAGGGAATAGAATAGTTAGGGACAGGGTATCTGGTGGATGAAGTTAGGATTAGAGGGAGGAGCCTGATGTAGACGGGGTTCTTGGTGCAGCAAGGCCGATCATAGGAAGAGATGTGGATGTGGCCTGGTTTCTGGTGATGCAGAACAGGGATTCCAGGAAGGGGTGGAGTGGAAGAAGGCTTTCCCTATAGCAGAGGAGGACTTTCAGGAAGGATTCTGGTTGTAGTCATGACTTTGAAAGATTATAGCAAGACTACCAGGGGATAGGTTAGTTAAGGTTGGGCTTTTTAAGGAAGAGGCTGGCTGCAAGTAGGTTTCCAGTGGATCCAGTCAAGTTTTATGGGAATGGGAGATAGGAAAGGGACAAGACAATGAAGAGTGGGGCTACAAAAAATAAACAATTACTCTAATAGGAACAACATTTTCAGTCAGTGTAGAATTATATTACTCTTATATATGTGACAGATATTGGAGAAAGTAAGCAAGTAATAATTCCTAGTGAAATTTTTCTTTATTCCAGTTGAGTGAAAATAAAACCACAGGTCAAATCAGGCTCAGAGTCCCACAGTAGACTAAGACACATGAAGCACTGGACTTGATTCCCCACCACAACCTTTAAGGATTACAAATAAAAAATATAAAATATCTCACTTGGTCATAATGGACACTCTATTATCTTAAAATTGTGAATGAATAGAACTTTTACTCTGACCGATTAAGAAATCCTAAAACTAAGTGATAATGTTTCAGCTTTATATAATATTGGGAAATATACGAAAATAATTAGGAAAATATAAAATTGTACTCAGAATGTTTGTTGTCCAGCATCAATTTTAATCTAAAAGAATTAAAAACCAGAAAATTGGCATGCAGTGAGATTGCAGCATGGTTTTTTTTTCAGTCATCAAAATGGTGACATAAGGAATGTGTCTTCATCATTGGTTGCATCGATGTTAAAACATATCTAAAAATGTGAAGCACTACACAGACACTGAAGAAACTCAGAAGGATCTGTGAAATGAGGTTGGAATAAAATTAATGACTAATTACAGTAGGAATTGACCTTCACTATGCCCATAAATATTTTCCAGAAGAAAAGACTACATTGAAAAATAAACAGTGAAAAGGAAGCAGGCAGGCAGACCTTGAAGTAAACATTATCCAATGAACTACATCTATTGAAGCATGATGGCAATAATCTTTTACCTAAGTTACAGTACTGACCTATGTTCTTCCCTTATGCCACATAACAAAGCCACGAAGACACAGTAATAATTTTCAAGACACTAGACTTTATAGAAGGAATTCAATGAATGTATTTCTAGAAAGTAAAGGTAGATGTCTGAGATAAAGAGTAAAGCAAATATCCCCAATTTTTAGCCCTTCGAGGTGAGAGGGGTACAAACCGAAGCACAAGGAGAATGAACAGAAGTACAGTAATGCATACCAGTAGTTCCCAAGATGCAATGATGAATGTAACAGGGGAGGAAATCAACATGAGCATCACAGGAATTAGCACTGGAGAGTAGAGAGAAGAACAGTGAAAATCCATGGAGAATTAGAAAGGATGCCCTTGCATATTTGGCAGAAGTGTGTATTGCATGGCATTGAGGTATAAAATATGTGTAGGTATTATAGGAAACTATTTGTGCTCATATGGTGCCTCAAGTAGTGATAAACTTATGATTTACAGCACATTGAATAATCATGAAGGTCTTGTTTCAGTAGTGCAGAGTTAAACATTGATAAATAGTTTTTAAACACATAACACCCTATAAAACCAAGACAAGAAGATTCAAATTATATATAAGTGACTTGACTGCAACAATGGAGTTCAAAAAATCAAATCACATAATGTGGATGCAAAAGATTACATTATTAAGGTAATCTTTAAACAACACACATTTTACGTGAATAGTCCTGATTATAAATTATTTGTTTTCCATACAGATTTTGGATGAACAAAAACAACAAAAACAAAACCAAACCAAACAAAGCAAATGACACTTGGCAATAGAGCTAGATGCCAGAATCTCATCTCATGAGGCTAAGATTGGAAGAACATGGTTCACAGATGGCTGAGGTAGCAATCCATGAGACATTTATGTTCAATTGTTCAATCAAACACAGAGTGAAACCTTGGTGAAAATAGTACAGATTCAGTCAGTCATGAGTGAAAAAAAACATGCAAGATCTTGAGGCTCCGAGTCAAGTTTCATTACTGCAAACACACACACACACACACACACACACACACACACACACACACACACACACACACACACACAGCGAATATTAAGAGTGTAAGAAAATGAACCTATCTGCCCGGACTATCCTAAGCATATATTAATTAATAAAAATGAGGGAAACCATAGAGCCTATGTTTCTTTGTGTCTGGCTTCCTTCACATAATGATTTTTTTCCCAAGTCTTTCCATTTTCTTAAGAAAGGGGCTGTGCCATTCTTTCTGATAGAAGCATGAAATTCCATTGTGTGTGTGTATATATATATATATATACACACCACATTTTCCTGATTCATTCATGTATTGAGGGGCATCTGGACTGGTTGCATATCTTAGATATGGTAATAATGCTGCAAAAAACATACTTGTGCTTGTAGTTTTAGTGTTTTATTTTTTGGAGTCTGGTCATGGGGCATGAACTATGGGCATGGACGCTGTCCTTTAGCTCTTCAGCTCAAGTTTAGCACTCTACCACTTGAGCCACAGCGCCACTTCTGGCATTTTTCTTTTTGCTTATGTGGTACTGAAGAATCGAACCCAGGGCTTCTTGCATGCAAAGCAAATACTACCAATGAGCCACCTTCCCAGCCCGAGAGAAGATATTTTAACTTATTTTCTACAAGTAAATTAATATTAAGCAAAGCTAATTAAAATAAAATAAAATAAAATAAAATAAAGTAATAATAAAATAATTCTCTTCAGAGGATGAGTATAGTACTCTTGGATATCTTGGAGGAAAAGACTTTAGACTCATTACAACTGATGACTTTCATTGAAATTACAGGCTAAACTTCCTTCTTCATGAAACAAAACTTCAGTTCTTTCATATTAGAATTACAAAAATCAGAATACCTGCATGATGATTTGTTATTCTCTGCTATTTTAAATTCCATTTTTCATCCATTAAGTATCTAGAGATAATTTTGACAAATGCCCATGAGTGGGATTGCTGGCTCCAGAGCTATGTACATTTGACCATACAAAATGATGCTAATTGAAATGAACTCCAAGACATGGAAACAAGTACTTTTTTTCAGATATCAACCTTGATGTCGGAAAGTAGTGTATCTAGATCTTATTTTATTTCATTTGTCTTTGATTTATCCCTGGACATCCCTGTCTTGATTCTGGTACCTTCCATTTTGTATATACATGTTCTGATTTGGAGAAGGAAAGGGAAATAACATAATGATGAAAGAAGTGATCCATTGCAACCATGATATTCACAATACTATACTGGCAATGAACTTTACAACTTTGGGGTAGGGGGGTAAGTGTGGGGGTGGGAAAGGATAGGAGAACAATGGTGTGGGTAACAATATTCAACATGGAATGTACCTTACTCATGTAACTGTAACCACTCTGTACAGTACCTTTTAATAAAATACAATTTAAAAAAGTGAACCTACCCTAGGAAAAAAATAGCCTTTCAAAATAACCCATCTGTAATAGTACTTGTGAGGGATTCTAGAGTCAAACTGTTATACCTGGAAAGGGATATATTGGGAAGCCATCTCAAACGGCAATCAAAAGGCTGAGAGCTGTGCTCTGGAAAGGTCAAACAGTTAAGGGAAGACAGGGGTATGGGTTATTAACTCAAAAGTATTTAAGTTAGAGCTGTTGTACATTAAAAGTTTAAGAATTTGGAGACAAGATGGATGTCTGTGCTATGGTTGTAATGACTATTGTTCCCTTCTGCTCCCTAAAAATAAGGGATTCAATTATCACTATGTATACAAACAATACCTCAGTTAATACTTGTAACCACAAGCTAGATTGATGCCTTAGTTTGTGGACATACCTGTAGCCACTCACTACCTCACCCCTGTAGTAGAATGAATATAAAGCATGTTAAGCAGGATTTGAGGATCCAGAAGATAGCAATGAGGCTTTGGGTCCTCTGGTGTCTCTTTCCTATCACTTCCTGTGATTTCTCAGTTCTTTGGCAAGGTATCCCATCATCTTTGCTGTTCTATGTTTGTGGTTAGTGAAAGTACTGATATTTTGAACACCTCAAAACAAACGATGGAAAAACACTTCCTCAAAGAAAATTTACAAGTCTATAGGAGCACCTGAAAAGGTACCAAACATCAGCAGTCTCCCTATGATCCTCTAGCAAGAAAGTATAATTCAGGAATATCTTAACTTCTGATAATATAAGCGATAGACAATTGTCCCATTTTTACATTTGGTATTTGATACTGCATAAATTTTCAGAAATGCATATACATTGTGAAATAATGTTATTTTTTATTTTGGGGAGGTTTTTAAATTTTTTATTTATTTTTTATTGTGAAAATAATATACAGATAGATTACAATTACATGGGCAAGGTAATGAGTACATTTCTTTTTTTATTTTTTTATTTTTTTATTTTATTGTGAAATTACTGTACAGAGGGGTTACAATTACATGGGCAAGAGAGTGAGTACATTTCTTATCAAGCATTGTATTTATTTCATAGTTCACAAACCTCGTCACTGGAGTAATGAGCCTAATGTCTTATCTCAGTTGCCTGATTCCGACTTAGATGAGTGTGAATTGCATAATTATGAACATTTCTCCATGAAACTTAACAGAATGAAATTTGAGGGTCAGGCCACTTCATACCTCTAAAGATTTTACATATATTACAGTAATACACACCTAAAAGGCTCAGTACTCACAGCAAATTGGTGTGTTATAATTGTCTTCAGATCAGAAATACTCTAGAATTTAAAGTAGAATGATGGGCTGTACATTTTCAATACAAGAGTGATGATCAGCCCCTGCAATTATTCTCAGTGGAAAATCCTTCCTATACATTTTATTGACTTAGCTTCTACTCTGTGCTATACCATTATCAGGGAGGGTCACACTGTATCGAGCTACAATAGTGCAGCAACCTTAGCTGCCTTTGAGTTTTACCTCTAATCTTAATACCAAGGTAAGTTCCGCAACTACAATCACATCATTAGTGGACACCTGAACTTTCCAAGCTTGTTTAAAAATTCAGCTATCATTTCTCATTGCCAGTGTTAAAGATCTCATTCCATTAGATTTATTGTGTTTCTTCTTGTATTTCCAACACTGCCTTAGATGTTGGTTTTTGATATAGAGCTTTTAGTTTGCATTTGATTTATGGAAGTGTTAGTGATGCCAGTTGAACTGCATATATTATAATGTACGTAATTTGATGTTTTGACATATGAATTTAATTTTGGCAATTGAGGAAGTCAATCCACATCACTCACAAAAGTTTCTTTATATGTACTGGTATTGCTTTATTGTGAAATTCCTAAAAGCCAGTCATTGGAGCACATGTCCTAATCCCATCACTTCTGTCACTGAGACGAGGCTTGAAAGGTCCAGACGACTTGGCACTTCATAGTGAGAAGGTTTCTACAATGAAGGATGAGAGAATAGAAAAAAGAGCAAATGAATCTTCCAACTGTTTTGTTACATGTTCTTTATACACTTAGCCATTAGGACACCATAATAGTATTTTTATGACTTCTTACCTACTCTTTTCCTGTTCTGAGATGTTTTATTTATGGATCTCTAAGAAATCATATAAGAATCACATAATAAATATATAAATCATATAAGAAATCTTAATAAATGGTTTGTTAAGGATATATAACCTAAAAGGAATAATTATAGGAGAGTACTAAGGACATAAAATGTAATGCACACCTAAAATTGTCTCTTTATTTAAAACTTCAGCAGTTGTAGTTTATTTATTCTGATAACAAAGATTATAAACTAAGTTACAATAGTATTCCAAATGGAACACAGAACTAGAAAAATTAAGGGTAGCACAAAAAAATGCTACTGATACCACTAATAGAGTAAGAATAAAATTTAGGCAAAACTTCAGAGTAAAAGCCACAGGACAGCCCCAACATTACTTTCATTGTTTCATATGAAGAAAAGACTTTTTTTTAGTAAAGACATATTTTCACAGATATTAGTATCAATTGGGCATATATGTCTTAAGGCCTTCAGGAAGGATGCTGGGACCATGTTGATGGAAGTTGACTTCTCTGGGACCTAGTACAAATGTGCAGACACCATTCCAAAAACTGCACATGCATTAGGGTAATTTTAGTGCTCATGATAGTTCTTCCATTTAGGAAATGAATTATTTTATGAAAAACAGAAGTAGGAAAGAAGGCCAAACAAATTTCCCAAGTACCTAATACTGATCAGCTGTCGACCCATAATTCAAATCCAGGTTTCCACCAGGCATATCTGAGGATATTCTGTAAGTTTCATATTCATTACCTTTCAAGATGTATGGAGCAGATGAACCTACATTATCTTCCTAATTATGGTTATAATGGCAATAACATTGCTACAAAATATACATATTTTTAAATGAAAAGGGTGTGCGTAATGACATTCTAGGTGATCTTTACACCAAATAAAGCCTAAGCAAAAAAGAAAAGTAAGGGGCTGGGAGGTGGCTCAGTGATAGAGCACTTGCCTTCAATGCATGAGGTCCTGGGTTCATTTCCTCAGCACCACATAAGCAAAAAGAAAAAAGTTGGAAGTGGCGCTGTGGCTCAAGTGGTAGAGCACTAGCCTTGAGCTGAAGAGCTGAGGGACAGCACCCATGCCCAGAGTTCAGGCCCATGACTGGACCCGTCCTCCCAAAAAAAGAAAAATAAAAGAACCTAGGCCCCAAATTTAAGTCATAGTACTGGCACTCATATACCATATATGTATATATATATATATATATATATATATATATATGTATATATATGTATGTATATATATATATATATATATATATAGTTCCTAAAATATATAGTGAGTTAATTTGTCAAAACCTGGTCATAGATTAAATATGAGGTGTGAAAAATTACGTAAGTCTGAAATGACTCCAAGGTATTTTGAAAAGATAGCTGGAAGATTTATCACTTAATTAAATAGTAATGAGGGATTGGTTTGTAGATAGAGATCAAAGCTCACTTTGGGATCTTTTGAGTTTGCTAAAATCAGTAGTTAGGAGTTGTCAGTAGACAGGATGCTATTAAGGACTTTAATTAAAGAAAACAGAACTGGAGAAAAAATACAGAAATAATTACTGTACTCAGTGGTAACGACCATGTGAAGGAATATTACAGAGCTAAGTCCTGGGATACACAAATATGTAAAACATGACAAATGAAAAAAACAGTAATGAGTATGTAATGCAGACTTATATGGGTAGGTATTTTTAATGTTTAAGGGCTATGAAGTGATTGTGTGATGACCTAAAATTTAAGAAATTGGTAAGGTCAACTATCCTTTGGGTCAACCATAGCTGACAGTTTAAGTGAAATGGGGCCACAATAGTGTGTCTTGATTTACCAAAGTGAAAATAGGCTAATATTTGGAAAGCCACTTTTTGGACATGTGGCTGGAGTGGCAATTACTGCAGTTTGTTCAACTGTCAATAGAAAACTACAGGTTTAGCACAATGATAGAAATCTTTCAGGGATCTGGTAGATTTTCCCTCTGTCTTTCTGTCTTCAATTTCCCTTTTATTCTGAGAGCTAAAATATCAATACTGGAAGCCTGTCTAAATTGTGCCTTTGGCAATTAACAGATAGTCAGTCTATCACATGCCCAAATAAAAGAGAATGGGAACAGGTCTACATTGAGCACTCACAGTAGACGGATCTCTGGACATTCTCAGGAAGAGCCTTATGCCATTGTGGAATGGATAGAGCTGAATAATATGCAAAGTAGACACCATAGATTGAAAGTATTCTGCTAAGTTGACACTTGAGATATCGGATGTTTTAACTGCATTGTATTGATTTTTATGAATCAGTTAATCAGATTCTTCATAACATATGATGTTACTAGACTGTAAAATGCATGCTTATTGCATTTCCTTTGTATAACATATAGTATGTTTTGAAATTTGGTATAAAATATTCGTCTTTTCATTTATTTATTTTTAATATGGATTACTCTATTTCTCAAGAGTAGAGAAATGCCCTGGAACTTTGTAATTTGATGTCATATATAATTTATTTTTTTAATTCTTATTTATAGTATATTGCAGCACCGGCTATATGTAATTTAAACTGTAGTTTTCTTCAAGTGTATCATCCTACACTGAAGTTTTTTTTTTCTTACAAGCTTTCTAATAAATATGTAATCTATTCAATTTTGAAAAGTACTGCTGTACCTCCCACTTATTTGTGGCATTTCTGAAATCCAAGTTCCTCTATGTTTCAGGGTGGATACTTTTGCCTGTAACAGTTTTGTTATTGAATACATAGCATCTGGCTACTTAGGGAACAAAGGATGTGAAGCTACAGTATACCGATAAAGAACGTCCAGGTCAATTGAAGGGCAACTCATATACTCTCTGTGTTGGTGAATAGGAGCAAGAAAAGAAATTCTTATACATGAACGTGACTGGGAGTGTGTGCACATAAGTATTCACTTATTTATCTGTTGTTATAGTTTTACATATTCACTATTATTAAACGATTTGTTATATATATTTAAATATATATATATATATATGATCTATTTCATATACATACATATATATATGTATATGTATATATATATATGATCACAATTTCCAAAATCCAGAGAACCACATCCATGGGCATCGCTTTCCTATGTTGTTCTCTGGGTAATAAGAATGAAACCTGGTATTGTACTGTGGTAGAGAAATAACTCAGAGATTCAATCATTTTTCTTTCAATATGTTGCCTGTTCCTACATCTAAAATTAGGAAGTCTGTTAATACATAATACATGATATAATATATTTAATATATAATACAATGTATAATATATTCTATATTATAATATATTATATCATAACTGACATTATTATATATTTATAAGGAAAAATACAACAAACCTATCAATGTCCATACTTTCCTAGCCATGATTAGGTTCAGTAGAGTTAGGTGCATTATATCTCAACAGGAAAAGTGTACTGAAGTTCTGATGACCTTCAGCTAGATAAGGAGAATTTCTGTAAAAGGAGCCTCTCTTCAATTATGAGAAAAGATAAGTTTGGAAGTTTTTTCTTTTGTTTTATTTTTTTGTTTTTATTTAGGCCGGACAATGGGCCTGAACTCTGGGCCTGAGCACTGTCCCTCATCTCTTCAATTCAAGGCTAGTTCTCTACCACTCGAGCCATAGCAGCATTTCTGTTTTTTTCTGCTTATGTGGCACTGAAAAATCGAACCCACGGTCTCATGCATGCAAGGCAAGCACTCTACCAATGATCCATATTCCCAGTCCAAGTTTAGAAGTTTTTGAGAAGAGGAATTTGGCATTTGCTTTGCATCCTTGATTAGTAAAAAATAGATATCATTTTGCTCCAAATTTTGTCTCCTTTTATGATCGCTAAACAGTTACACATGATCATCATTCCATCGCATACCTTTAAGTTGTTTTATTTCTTTTATCGTTATTGTTTCTTGTTGTTTTGCTGATCCTAAAGCTTGCACTCATGGCCTAGGCATTGTCCCTGAGCTCAAGGTTCATGCTCTACCACTTGAACCACAGCACCTCTTCTGGGTTTTTCTGCCTGGGCTTGCTTTGAATCATAATATTCAGATCTCAGCCTCCCGGGTAGCTAGGATTAGAGGTGTGAGCCACGAGTGCCCAGAAAGTCACTCTCTTTTAGATATTATTCTAAAAGCCTCCTATCCAAGGTCACTCCTAAGATAGTAAATGGACCTATGCCAATAGTACCTTCATACTCTCATCTCCTGTTATGGCTATGGGGTATCTTTCCATTTTATCCTGAACCTACTTCACTGTTCTCTTCCTAATCCGTGATTCTAGATGTATTACTAATAATTACCTAATTTTGTTGCTATAAACCCTAAATTACTTACCTATTAATTTAATTTAATTTTTTCAATATGTTTGTTGTACTGTACAAATCTGAGCTTATATTCACCTCTTGAATCTACCACTTGGCATGACCATAGCCTGGGCCTATTCTACCTTAAATGCAAGAGGTTAGCCGAAGAACAGCCTATAGTATTACTGCCTAGGAGTCAGGACAGGTAGCTGAGTGCCTGAAAGAAGCAATGCATTCCTGACATGAGAAGGGGTGAGAGAGACAACAGCCTAGAGAGCAAACTGGCAGTCACAACATTTAAGTACTTCTTCTTTGGGGAAACTGACCTCCTGCAAAGTGGCAGTGAGATAACGTACCTAGTGAATTTTTTTATGAAGGAAGTTTTCATGTCTCACTACATAACTCCCTTGTAATCAAAGAGAGGGTCATTCTTTTGTTTCCTCCTTAGGCCCCGTCTCAGTTTATCTCCATCTTAGACTTTGCTCAGCCTCTATTCCAACCAGAAGGTCCTTGATGAGGAGGAAAGTGTGATCTCTTGGTTTCTGACTGGCCCTTTGGGTCCTGAGGCCACTTTTAGTTTTCAACCTGTTCCTTCTGACAATGGGAAAGCTCATTCTCTGAATTGTGCCCTAGTATCAAACCTCTTCAGAGAAAGTCAAGGAAGGACAGATTCTGCCTGAGGGAGTGAGCTTCTCCATTTCCAAAGAGGTCAATTAATATCAGATTGTGAGACCCAGGTGGAAGTTCTTTACCAGATCCTCCAAGCTGGAGTGGATGTTAGCTCAGATTCCAAGCCATCCTCATATTTCTCCAGCTCTTTCTCATGAACCAAAAGGTTACAGGTGTTTAGTTCAGAAACAAGTAGAAATGAGAGTAGCAGAAGAACCATTGTCAGTGTGAGGAATTAGAAACTTTTGGTGAAAAAAAAGGGCTCAGAAAATCTAGAATCAGGGAGCTGGGAAGGTGGCTGAGTGGTAGGGAGCTTGCTTTGCATGCCTGAGCCCCTGGGTTTGATTCCTCAGCACCACATAAGCAAAAAGAAAAACGCTGGAAATGGCGCTGTGGCTCAAATGGTAGAGCACTAGCCTTGAGCTGAAAAGCTGAGGGACAGCGCCCAGACCCAGAGTTCAGGCCCCACAACCGGACCTCCCCCCCCCAAAAAAAAGAAAATCTAGTATCACTCACATCATTTGGGAATCACATCATAAGATTAGGGAATAAAAGTAATAAATTACTACCTAAATTACTAACTCCACTACTCTACATTACAAGTGTTCTGTCAAAAGTTAGCTGTCCTAGCTCTATTTTGATCAGGAAAACGGAGCACATTCTTTCCTCACAAAGTTCTACTGAGTATCTTTATCCATATCCCAGGTTGTTCTTACTCTCTACTTCTCTGTTACTTTCCTTTGCTGGATTCAATCAATGAAACTTGAAAGTGGTAGCATCTTCAGACATGTAATTACACTTTCTTCTAATCCATTTGTTATAAAGTAAAACAAATTATGGGGAAACGTATATCTATGGTACATTTTCTTCTATGGCATATTTATTTGATGTTATTAAGTATTATTTTAATAGTTTCATTGTTAAAACTTGAGGAAAATGTTTTACTATTAGCAGTAATTAGTTTCACATGTTTTTGTATTTTTTCATGTCTGTGTATTTGTTCAACTTCTAACAGCATTTTTTCCCTAACCTTTGCCTTCTTAAAATTGGTTCAAATTATAAACTATATATGATGGTCCTCTATGTGTTCATTAATATATTTAAATTTTGATCTAATATCCACATATTATAGGATATCTTCAACCTATTGTAACTGGTCTGAAAATCAATATGGACATTCCTCATTAAAGCAGAAACACCATTCCACAAAATGTAGTGAAAGTAGGATTAGGTATATATTCAAAATATTTAGCAATGATACAGTAGAAACACTCACTTCTCATATACCAGAACATGTTCACAGCTATGAATAGCACATTTTCTTCATTCCCTCTTTCTGGTGCATCTAGGTTGATTACACAGCTTGGTTGCTGTGAATATTGCTGCCATGAACATGGATGTTCATGTTGATTTATATTCCTTCAATATGTATCCAAATGCGGTAAAGGACATCAACATATCTGTCTTTTTGATATTGTGTAAACTTCCATTAAGATATTCCTATGGTTTGCACTAGTTTACAGTGCCACAAAACCAAATATAGTTCCTGATTTATTTCAACCTATCCAGCATTTTATTTATTTGAGTGGTGATAGCTATTCTGGTGTGTAAGATAGGATCTCAGTGACTTTCCTCTTTATTTTCCTTCTTATTTTCTATTTGGATATGAATCTCAAACATTTCATTTATTTATTAAAGACTTACATTTGTACTTCATTCCTAATTAGTGTCTTTCTTTTTCTTTTGGTATTTGATCGATTTTTAAGATTTATAACATTTCATTTTTTCCCATTACAAATACTCATTTTAGTAAAAAGATTTTTTTTCATTACAGTTGTGCACAATTAACTAAAAACAACAGATTGTACGTTTTTATCACTGGATGTTTTTGTTTGTATTTACAGCCAGGAAATTGTTTCAATAAAGATGCTGAACTTCCTTCACTGATATACTGAAAGTATAGTATCTCATATTGGCCTAAACTAATCTCAGAATTAACAGGCACAGCCTGGGCCACCATAGTCTGGTCTAAGTAAAATCACTAACACAGCACAAACTGCATTTAAAGAGAGCAAAGTGCTTCATAAAAGTTAGAAGAAAGACATCACCTTCATGAAGCAAATATTAAAGTTCATAAGCAGACCTTTAGGAATCTGAATATCAAGAAGATCAAAGGATAAAAGTATTTAGAAGGACAACTTTAGAACTCAAAATTGGGGAGGTGGGACTAACAATAGATACCAAAACTCAATGCTGAAGGGCAAGAGTATTTCACCCCAAACCTCAGCTGGGTCTGACTCTCTCACACAACACACACACACACACACACACACACACACACACACACACACACACACACACACACACACACACACACACACACACACACACCCCTAGTGAGAAGTCTTTGCCAAAGTACAGGCATTCTAGACTTAGACTCCGAATACTCTGAAAGTATCCATTGTGAAGACCTCTACTGAAAGTACCCATTGTAAGTAGACTTTTACTGAAAGTTAGAACTCAGGTTCCTGGAAAAAACGTGAAATTTCACAATAACGTTCTGCCCATAACTCCCCTAGCAATAGCCATCAGCGGATGACAGGAAGTACCTAAAGCTACAGATTTTTTTTTTAATCTTTTAATTTTTTTTTACTTTTTAATTGTGAAAACATTGTACAGAGGGGTTACAATTACATGGGAAAGATAATGAGTACATTTCTTATCAAGCATTGTAGCCTCCTCCTTTGTTTCAACCTCCCATCACTTCCCATCCTCCCCCCACACTCATCGAATCCTCCCCCCCTTCCCCCCCACCAAAGTTGTAAAGTTCGTTTTTCCCCATAAGAACTTGTACATCTCATTGTTGCAATGGGTCCACCTGTATCCCTATTTAACGATTTTGTTATTTTTTTCCCTTCTCCTCCACAAATTATTGTTTATTGCTTAGCCTGCACTCGCTAGCCAATAAGATTGTTATAAGATTACCTAGTTAACTGAAGGGTCGGGGCTCTCACTTCTGACCCACTGCAATGGTGACAGTTGTGAGTCCAGGCTCGAGCTTGCAATAAATGACTCTAATGTGGTCACATGAGACTGGCTTCGTGGTGATCTTTGGGGATCGTTATCTAAGCACAAGACTAGTGTACACAGAGAACCCCAGGGGCAGCTGTACTGGGACAATGAAGCTTTTTTCCTCTTCTTTTTAGATAATCAATCATGATGTTGCAGTTGGCTCCACAGCTGCTCCACACCTGAGCAGGAGGAAGTAAAGGATGCCTTAGACTGCAGGACAGCTTTGTGTACCCCTGGATTTCTTTGTAAGAATGCAGTTTGTGATCCTCTAGGCAGGAGTCACCAAGCTGAAATGGGGGTATGCTTTGCCTGGAGGATGACACCCTGTGAGCCCTGCATTCATGGTGAAGCAGCCTGGAAAGCCCTGTGAACATCTCTGGGATGGCCTCTCAGTGGCTTGAAGAAGTTGACTCCTGTAGTTGGACATGGCAGGAGGCAGGAGGAGAGCAGGAATCCAGAAGATGGGAGAGGCACAGAAGCAAATGCACCTCTCCATTGAGACTCCTCGGCCATTCTAAGGAGGTTCACAACCCACACGTGGCCGCCACTGCACAGGTCCGCAAAGGCCCTACTTGTCTGTAGCAGTGCCTGATCCTGATCCAGAGCTGGAACTTCCCAAGTGGCCCTGAGCTTGGTTGGGCTGGAGCAGATCCTACCAGCCATGCTTCCTCTGCCCTTCTGTGTATAGCCTCCTAGCAACTGCCCAGGCTACAGCACCCACAACAGGCCACCTCATTGGGGCAGGCTGAGGCTGTGCTGACAATTCCTGGTGCCTGCTTCAAGGCAAGATCCAGACCTAGCCCACAGCAGAGCTGGCCCTCACTTCCAAGGGCATCGAAGGAGAGATGACAACCACAGGCCCAACCTTGCTGTCCTCACTGCCCCTAGAGTTTATCTATAAGTCCCTGCCTTTCTTCTTGAAATTCTTCAGGCATTGGTTGTCTTATTTTTCATTATCTATTTGGGTGGGACTGGAGACTTCTTCCTCTCCTCACCAAACAAACAGGCCCTAGCAAATTCACCCCAAATTCTACACCTCACAGACACTCCCCAGAACCCATCTGCCTTTAGGGCTGCTGCTGCATGATCTGTTAGCCAACTGCTTCTTCCTCCCTTCACAGCCTCTGTCAGGGCCTCCCCACCATCCTTTCCCCACCGCTCTTAGCTCCAACCAAAGCTCGGCCTCCCCTGTGGCCTCTTCCCTCTCCACACAGACCCCATTCCCAAGCCCAGCAGGGCCACTGCTCTAGGGAAAAGAACTGTGGGCCTGGCACAGCAGAATCAAAGTTGTCACAGTGTGAAGCCTGCTGAGAATTGGAGGCAGCATAGGTCTCTGATAACTGTCTTTCACTTCACTTACACATGTATTAATGTATTAATTTGGTATTTAATATTGGATCTCAGAACTTCTTATTAAGCTTTTGCAGAATAGCTAGTAGAATTATAGTCCCAAATTCGTATTGTCTCTTGTTTAATTCTTCCGAGATTCAGAGATATTTTAAGTAGATATAACCATCAGAAATTCTCATTTACATGACAGAGAGTTATTCAGAAAATATTTGCTTATGCATCTGTTATCAATTATTTCCAAGACTAGAAACTTTTAAAGTTCCAAATATTATAGGAAGATCTTTGATTCATGTTGAATGGATGTGAGTAGGTTGAGCTGTTGCATACATTCGTGTGTGTGTGTGTGTGTGTGTGCGCGCGCGCGCGCGCACGCACACGCGTGCACACGTGTGTATGAGGGGTTATATGTATCATTGAAATCAAGGACAAGGAACTTTTTTCCTTTTTCTGAGATATGCATTATGGTGTTTCTTTGTTGGTGGTAAGCTCTGATTTCTTGCTTTTGCCTGATGTGCACATTCCAGCTCAATTTTTCAATTAAACCTTCTTATTTAATATTGAGCATATAGTGCTCTGATATTGCTTTGTCTTTAATTTGTCATCTAGGATCTTCTTTTCCTCTTTAACTATTAACATTAAATATAAATTTTACCTCCTGACTGTTTTTCCCCTTTAATTTTCATCTTGAAATAAGAATTATAAGTCCTTTGATCTCTGTATTAATGAAAAAAACCATTTTGAATTTTCTGTTTAATGTAATAATACGTGGACACATTTGTTAGCAACAAGATCTTAAAATTTATTTTGTAGTGTTAGTTTTAAAAACCCTCCTCCATGTTTTTAGTATGGGGAGACAAACACTTCCTAGTATCAATGATAACAGTTTTATTCATTAAAATATCAGATAATTCATAATTTTGAATATGTCTAGTGGCAAATGAATACATTTGCTCAATAGATTTGCTTGATAGACCTGTGCACAAACATACCACTCATAAGGGCTGAGAAGGTGGATCAGTTGTAGACAGCTTACCTTGAATGCACAAGACCCTGGGTTTGATTCCTCAGCACCACCTAAGCAGAAAAAGGTAGAAGTGGTACTGTGGCTCAAGTGGTAGAGCACTAGACTTGAGCTGAAGTGTTGAGGGATGGCAACCAGGCCCAGAGTTCAGCACCAGCCACAAATTAAATCAATAAATAAAACTTATACTCAAGTACATAAATTTCAAAGATTTATTATCATTTTAGTTAGGGGCAGGGTGCCTAGATATAGCAGACCTTTGTCACAAAGCTTTAAGGAGGATTCAACAACTGACAAGTACTAAAAACAAAAAGTAAAACTTTAGCTCTGACAACAACATATAGAATCGCCACTCAAAGAGAAAGAGGTACTAAGAATGAAATACTTTCTAATAACATTTCTTAAGAGATTCTGGTTCTACATTAATTATCATATAATGTGACCTTCAAAAACTCCAGGTGAACCTGAGTCTTAAGGACCTCTACAAAAACTGGAATAGAGAATCATCAACCTGGATTTTTCAAATGGTTTTTGTTAAGGTAGTGTACATACAGATCACCATTTAATAAGTCGCTAATGAGTTCACTTCTTGTTGACAATCCCATCACTTTGTTCTCTCTCTGATTTTCCATCCTGTCCCTGTCCACAAGTTTAGCTCATTGTGAATATAATATCTACAGAGTGCAACTGCTGCATTGGTTTCCCTGTTCTCCTTGAATTTCTGTGGCTCCTTCAATGTCCGTAAAAGGATAAACATGAACAGAAATATCCCTGTTGTTTCCAATTCCTGGAATTCATTTCAATATAAATACCAGTAGTTTTATGAGAGTGTCAGACTCTGTCCACACATCCTGAACACTTATACTTCCTGCACCTAGTCATAACTCCCACTGGATTCATAGGTCCATAAAGTAATTCTTTTCATTTTCCACACAGGAAGAACCTGAGTGTCAGAAAGATTAAGTAACTTACTGGAAATACTGGGCTGAGCATAGTGGCTCAGATCTGAAGATCATAGTTTGAAACTAACTCAGGTTGACATATCCATTACATGTTTATCTCCAGTTTGAGGCAAGCTGGACATCAAAGTATCCCATCCTAGCTACAAGAGTCTGGATATCCCGAGCTACAAAGAGAAGTTGGAAGAGCATCAGCAAATGCTCTTGCCCTATTCTAGAGAGTGGCTTGATGCCAGCTTAGGGTATAACTTCACCAGTGATGGGGAGTAAAACAGGAGTGGTTATTAAAAAAGCACTGGTCTGAAGCCACAAAATAAGGACCCCAGTCTGTGTGGACCAAAATGTCTCTAGCATGAGGTTCTTTTTAAATTAACAGGCACGATTTTCGATTTTTGCAGAGTGGGATGGTGTATAGTTTCAGGCAATGTCTACTATGTCAGGTAATCCAGTCTGCTCTTTCACATGTTACCCAATAGCCAGGTTTCAACACAAATGACTTCAATGAGATTGTTAAAATTATACTGTGACTTTTACCTCTAATGAATCAAAATTCTGGCAAATGATTTCTGACTTCCAGATGTTCACACAACATTTCTCATGATTTTTCTACTAGTTTTGTCTTTATTATTGATGTTTATACTACTTTTTTGTTGTTTTCTTTTGTGTATATACCATTTTTAGGGCTTGAACTCAATGTTTAATGGTCTCTGTTGTATTTTTTGCTCATGGCTTATGACACGCCATTCCTTGAGCCATATCATCACCTTCTGCTTCCTGCTGGATAATTGGAGATAAGTTTTCACATTTTTGTCTGTTTGGACTGGTATTGAACTAAAATATTCAGGTCTTAGCATCCTGAGTTTCTATAATTCTACACATGAAAAGCTAACACCAAACTTTCCTATACTGTTATTTTAATTATGTGTTAGAAGAAAGTGGAAGTATATTTGTGCTGTGTGCAATTTTCAAATACAAGTTTGAATCAATTTGATATAATATAATTATTATCAATTTTAAGTTAAATCAAAGAATATTACACATTCCAAAGAAATATAATTGAAAAAGTGCATAATCATTTTCTTTAAACATGTAATGGAACTATGAATTTCTCTCACTTTACAATTCATGTTTGATATAACTTTAATTAGCAGACTACCATGACTAAAAGTAAATATATTAATTTTATACTACAAGAAGCAAAGTTATTATAGTTAAGAATAGATATTTCATCATAGCCAGAAGATAAGTTTTTGAGCATTCTCACTATAAAGAAGTGTTACATGCAGAATTTAATGGATATGATGTAGATTGATCATTAAAAAACATATAAATGAATGGGATTACCACTCCATACTTCATAAATGTGTAAAAAATAATTATATAGCTAGGCGTCAATGGCTCATGCTTGTAACCCTAGCTACTAAGGAGGCTGACAAGTGAGAATCATGTTTATTTTTTATTTTTTATTTTTATTGTGAGCATACTGTACAGAGGGCTTATAATTACATGGGCAAGATAATGAGTACATTTCTTATCAAGCATTGCAGCCTCCTCCTTTGTTTACCCTTCACATCCCTTTCCAGCCTCCCCCGCCCCAACACCCAATCCTCCCCCTCCACCAAAGTGGCAAAGTTCGTTTTCGACATGACAACTTGTACTTCTCATTGTTGTTACGGGTCCACCTGTATCCTTAAATGACTTGTTTTTCCCCTTCTCCTCCACAAATTATACCGACATCAAATATAATGAAAGAAGGGGTTTTATTGTGGGGGAGGGACATACAAAGCAACAAAGAAATAATCTTATAAATGTGTTAGAAACAAATGCATGAAAGAAAAAAAAAACATTTAAAATACATATCTTGTAATACCTGTTTGGTCAAGTTGGTCAAAATCACACCATGAGTATATCTTAAAAGTATATCCAATTTAAGAGGTCAAATACATATTTTGTACTGACAGTCATCTTACAGCAATAACTTACTACCTAATTATATGTGTATCTTCTTACCTAACATATACTAAGAGCTGAAAGTGATTTCTTTTATCTAACTTAATGATGTAAATGTTTTGATTATGATGATGTTATTATTTGACAAATAAAATGAGCAGAATGGTGGTTCCACTGAAATGACAGGACCTAACACTGATGAATAACAACATTGCAACACAGCTTTTTTAGCCTCACTCTGTCCACATTGGCAAGCAACATTGCAACCGCACACACACACACACACACACACACACACACACACACACACATACACACACATGTGTGCACATGTACACACACATGTACATGCATGCCAAACTCAGGGCTTGTTGTACAAAAAAGTTCGAATAAAATATTAGTGATTAGGAAAAATGATAATTTGACTTATTACAAAATAATACATAATCCAAACACCACGGTTGTTACAATTTTCCTGTCTCTCCACATGTGACCACTTAATTTATTTTTAGTTCATTCATTCATTCATTCTTTCATTCATTAGTTTGGTGCTAATACTAGAGCTTGAACTCAGGGCCTGGCTCTGTCCCAGAATTTGTTATTTTTTTTTGTTTTAGTTTTCTCAAGGCTAGCATTTTACTGCTTATACTACAGGGCCATTTCTAGATTTTGTTGGTTACTTTCAAACGATATTCTAATGGACGTTTTTTGTCTGGTTTCAAAGCACAATCATCAGAATTCATCTTTCTGATAAGGTAGGATTAAAGACCTGAGCCACCTGTGTGGCTCCTACTTTTTCCTCTACTTATGTAATGCACATACTTAGATATTAATTTAAAACTGAGAACATAGAAGCAAGATGTACAGTGATGATATTGTCCTGTCAGAAATTCAAGTTAGTAATGTAAATTTCTTCTTAAGATCATACACAAAAAATACTTAAGAAGAAATCTGATGATGATGATGATGTGTGTGTGTGTGTGTGTGTGTGTGTATGTGTGTGTGTGTGTGCTGTTGCAATATGTTCCACAAATAAGCATTGTGCAGGGGTGTCCAGCCATTCATAGTTATGTCATGAATATCTGCCTTGAGATACCAACTCATGGACATGATGAAGAGGGGTATACTCATCCTCATCCCTAGTATTCATATGATTGGCCTTTTTGGAAAGTAGTCTCTGCACTGTAGTAAGCTGCAAGGCAAGCACACTACCACTGAGCCACCTTCCCAGCCCACGGATTAAGATTCTTCTCTTTATGTAGGCGACTAAAAACGTATTTACTAATTTCTATATATAAATATTATTTCCATCTCTTTTAAAAAATAAAAAAAAATTTTGCTCTGTAAATTGATTAGAAGCATGGATTTTGTGGCTAGTTAGGTCATTGCATATCTGTATCTCTTTTCCTCTTTCTTTTTCATGGTTCTCATAGACAATATGGTTGCTCATAATTATCCTAATTTATTTTGCTTTTATATTTTTGGTTGCATCATTTCACTTTCTGCTCTGCCATTTCCCGAAACAGCACCACACAAATAGAAAAATCCAGAAGTGTTTCTGTGGCTCAAGTGGTAGAGTGCTTGCCTTGATTTGAAGAGCTAAAGGACAGTGCCCAGGCCCAGAGTTCAGGTCCCACAACTAATTTAATAAAAAAAAATCTAAATACTTGATAATTCTGCTAACAGATCTGACTGAAATCAGGTGAATTACACTTCTCCTGTACAATGAAGGAATAGGTCCAGGCTAGGAAATCAACTAGAGAAGGCAGGCAGATTGTATCTGTGACAAAACTTTGTGGAAAATGGAATCACGGATTACTTACTGGTGATTCACTTGCAGTTGAACCATGATTCTGAACTATTCCTTCTGATTGTGAACTATTGTTTTGATCATTATATTCTCCAAGAAGAAAAAGTGAAATTTAATTGATAGCAAAGGGCTACTAATACATTTTGACTTCTCATTAAGCATCTTCAATCATCAAAATCACCTGAAGACAATAGATAGGCCTATTTGTAGATGAAAACAAGTGTATTTTAGAAAAACAAGAATTGGGGAGTTCTGGGAAGATGGTGGAAGATAAGCTGGATTCTAAGTAAGCTCTCGCATAGAAAGCAGTTTTAGAGTTCCAGTGAACAGTCCTAAGCCAGAGAATTACACGAAGTGTGCCATCACAGGAGAGAGAGCTAGGCCAGAGAGGGAAAACCCAGGCAAGAAGACACTTCTGAGCTCTTGCCAGCAGCCACCGGGGGGGCGGGGGGGCGGCAGCTCTGGCGATGGCGGGGAAGCACAGAGCCTACCTAAACCACAGAAAGTACAGGACGAAAGAGCCAGACACAGCAGGTGAGCAGATTCTACTCAACACCAGCAAGAACCAACAAAGAGCAGACATCTTCATCCTGCAGTTTGCAGACCAGAGAAGACCCAAGAACCAAGACTCAGCGTGAGTAGAAGCCTGACATCCTCACTCCTCAGGAAGCAGAGGAGGGAAGGCCACCCCCCCCAGCACCAGAGATCTCCATCTTGGATACCTACAAAGCTCAGAGGAGCTGTTAGCTCCAACTCAGGCCTTGGAATAAAACGAGTCATTTAGCAGGTCACAAGAACTAACAGCAGCATGACCTGCCAGACTCAGCTCCACCCAGGGAAAAGTCACCCAGCTTGGGCTCCAGCCCTTGGAGTGGCTTTCTCCACTGGTTAATCAGAGCCAGAGGCTGCCACTCCCTCTAGCAGCCTCGACAGTCAATTGAAATTCATTAAACAGAAGCCCTGAGAATGGCTCCAGGCTGGGCTCTGTGAGTTTTCACAAACTAGCCCCCGGGAAAAGCTACTGTTTGTTGAAAGGCCTCAACTCTACCCAGAACCTAGCCTCAGCACTGCATCCCCCTCTTTTCTGATACTCAAAGCAGATCTGCCTCCCAATGAACCAGCCTGGGAAGAGGATCGCCAAATCCTGGGTAAAGCAGAGCATTTTTCTGCCTGTTCGAACAAACAGACTTAAGAAACCAACCAAGCCACAGGACCACAAGCAGACCAGAGACTCCAACAAGAGGCTGGTTATGGACACAAGGGAGATACAGGACTTTTCCCACTCCTCCAAAAAAAAAAAAAAATCAAAGAACTTTTTTTTCTTTCTTCTTCTTCTTTTTTTTCATTTTTTATTTTTGGTACCTTCTATAAACATTTTTTTTGTCTAAAACTTTTTTTTAAATCTTCAATCATTACCTTTTTTGAAAAAAAATTGTTTTACAGAAACATTTTTTTCCTCTTATAATTTTTATTTTACGAATAAGTGAGTGTGCATTTTTCTTTCTTTTTTGGTTTTATTTCTCTTTTTTTGTCTTTTTTAATTATCTTTTTGTTTTTTGCTTAGCTCTACTGAACTTCTCATCTTTTTCTTCTTCCTTTCTTATCCTCTTCACCTCTCTTCTCTTTCGTTCTTCTTTTTTTTTAAATTTAATTTTATTTTATTTGAGAACATACTGTACAGAGGGGCTACAATTACATGAGCAGGATAATGCATACATTTCTTACCAAGCATTGCAGCCTCCTCCTTTGTTTACCCTTCACCTCCCTTCCCAGCCTCCCCCCTCCCCCCACCCAATTATACCCCCCTCCCCCCCCCCACACCGACATTGTAAGGCTGGTTTTGACATGACATTTTGTACTTCTCTTTGTTGCAACAGGTCCACCTGAATCCTTAAACGACTTGTTTGTCCCCATCTCCTCCACATGTTATACTGACATCAAATATAGTGAAAGCGGGAGTTACACTGTGGGGGAGGGACATCCAAAGCAACAAAGAAATAATCTTATAAATGCGTTAGAAATAAATGCATGAAAGAAACGAAAACATTAAAATACATATTTAAGGGTTCATTTTCGTAACATCACATTATCTGACATTCTTGTCCTGCACATCCTCAGATAAACCCGTAGTTGACTATTAGACCCTACCCACATTGTGTACACACTTAATCCAAAAATTTATTACTCAAGTCAAAACCTCTAAGACTTAAATTCCTTAATAGCAGTACTACCTCTTTATTCCTATATAATATTTTAAGCATTTTTCTTTTTAAGTTTTTCACATCTCTTTTATATCCCTCCCATTCCCTCAATAAATTCTCGTTCTTATCTAAATAGATTGTTATGGTTCTACATAATTTTATTAATTTTTACCTTTCTATTTTTTCTGGTCTTTTCTTTTCCCTTTCCCTTTCTTCTTTTATTCTCTCTTTCTAATTTCATCCTACCCAACCTATTTCCTGCTTTCAGGTTAGGACTTAGTTAAGTCTCCCTGAGCCTCCCCACATCAATCTATTTCTATTTTTTACCCACATCTCTCCTTAACACTAATAATTTCTGGTCTTCCAAATTCTTCTTTGCAGTTCGTAGCCCATTAATGTATACTTGTTTGATGGTGAATATATGTATATGTTGAACTAGATTGTATCTGTAGACTATTGACTATGCAAATTCAGAGTTGGGTTGATGCTTGCCTTAAGATAGTGTTCTAGCACAAAACTGGTGCTATTTTCATCTCAAATGGGCAGAGTAAGCCAGAAAAACACAAGAAAAATGGCAAATCAGGGTATCTCAATTCCCAATCTTGATAATCGGGGGACAGAACACATAATGAATAATCCGGAGGAGAATTCACAAATAGCTCTACAAACACTGCTGGCAAACATGATAAATGGAAAGATTGAAAGCATTCAAAGGACTCTGTATGAGCGTGTAGGGGGAGAGAGTAGGCAATCCAAAAGTTTATACAAGAATATCATAAGCGTGAGGAAGCTACTCAAAAACTGATATAGGATTTGCCTAAGAAGCTTGAGAACACTCAAATAGAAAGGCAGGAACAGCGTTAGCAGGCTGAGAACACTCAAAGAGAACTACAGGAGTCCCACGACCGGGAGGAAGCTAAAAAAAGAGTAATACAGGAATTGAGAGAGCAGGAAGAGAATACACAAAGATCACTAAAGGCATTCATGGAATCCATTACCAAAGAGCTGAATTAAGTCAGGGATACCACAAAGGGAATGTTGAATGGAAACCAACAGAAGGAATGGGAGTCCAAGGAAACCATAACCAATCAATTAACTGATCTGAGAATAAACACTGAACATCAAATTAAGAAGGTAAAGAAGTTCAGAAAAGATCTAAAACAAAGCTTCAACAAAGAATTTGAAGCCATCAAAGCTGACCAATTAGAAGGAAAAGAAATAAAAAACAAAGTAGAAAGTCTTGACAGCAGGTTAGACCATGCAGAAGATCGAATCTCAGGGATTGAAGACAGGCTAGATATTATAGAGAAAGAACATACAACCATCCAAGACAAGTCCAAGAAATATGATAGATCTATTCAACACTTGGAAGACACCATCAGAAGGCCTAATCTAAGGATGATATCTGTAGAGGAGCACCTAGAAACAGAAGTTAATGGCCTAGAAAATTTGTTTAACAGGATCCTAGCAGAGAACTTCCCAAACATGCAAATAGATAGGCCTATTCAGATACAAGAAGCTTTTAGAACTCCAAACAGACCAGACCAGAATAGGACATCCCACTGTCTCATTATAATCCACAGGATCAACACAGACCAAGGAAAAGATCCTTAAAGCTGTCAAGGAGAAAAGATTAATCACCTATAAAGGGAAACCAATTAGAATCCCCTCAGATTTCTCAGCAGAGACAATCAAAGCAAGAAGAGCCTAAAAACAAACAACTATCAACCAAGAATACTGCACCCAGCTAAACTCTCCTTCATAACTGAAGGCCAAATAAAAACCTTCCATAACAAAGAAAAATTGGCACAATACATCTCCACCAAACCAGCCCTACAAAAGGTTCTTTAAAATGTCCTACACATAGAAAACCAACAAGACCACAAAAAAGGCCAACAAACTGCACCCTAACTGAGAATCCAAGAACCATAGGAAGAACCCAGTTTTTGCAGCCCCCAAGAAGATAGATAACATGGGAGGAACTCCCAAATACCTCTCAGTCCTTTCTCTTAAGGTTAACGGACTGAACTCTCCAATTAAGCGACACACACTGTCTAGTTGGATTAAAAAACAAGATCCTTCTATCTACTGCCTTCAGGAGTCATATCTTGCCCATAAAAACAAACACATTTTCAATGTTAAAGGTTAGAACAAAATCTACTAGCAAACAACCCCTATAAACAGGCGGGAGTTGCAATTCTAATATCAGATAAAATAGACTTCAAATTAAAATTATTGAGAAGAGATAAAGAAGGTCGCTACATACTAATTATGGGATCTCTCCTTCAAGATGATATCTACTCGCCAAACAATGGAGCACCCACATTTATCCAAGAAACACTACTTTCCTTCAAATCACATATAAATCCAAAGACATTAATTGTTGGGGATTTTCACACACCACTCTCCCCACTAGATAGATCAATTCGGTAAAAACTCAACAGAGAAACCACAGAGCTAAACAGCTGCATATATCAATTAGATTTAACAGATATCTACCGAATATTTCACCCAGCAGCATCAGAATACACGTTTTTCTCACCAGCACAAGAAACATTTTCCAAAATAGACCACATTTTAGGCCACAAAAAAGACTTGTATAAACTCAGAAACATTGAATTTATACCTTGCATTTTCTCTGACCACAAGGGAATAAAATTAGAACTCGACACCAAAAGCCACCAACGAAAGTCCGGTATCACAGGGAGACTGAACAACACACTACTGAATCACAAGTGGATCATGGAAGAGATTAGAAAGGAAATTCAAATATTCATGCTATTCAACAAAAATGAACACACAAATAACCAGCTCCTCTGGGACACAGCAGTTCTCAGAGGCTATTTTATAGCTCTGAGCTCAGCAAGATAAAGCCCAATACAGTAGACGGAAAGAAATAATTAAAATTCAATCAGAATTAAATGAATTAGAATCCAAAAAAACTGCAGAATGAATCAATGAAACAAAAAGTTGGTTCTTTGAAAAAATTAACAAAATTGACAGTACCTTAGCAAATCTATCAAAAAAAAAGAAGGGAACACACCCAAATAAATAAACTCGGAGATGAGAATGGAAACATCACAACGGAAACAACCAAGATTCAGAAGATTATAAGGGAATACTTCTCAAAACTTTATGCTAATAAGTTTGAGAACTTGACAGAAATGGACCTTTTCCTAGAAAATATTGACATGACAAAACTAAACGAAGATGAATTAACAGGCCCATATCAAGCATTCAAATAGAAACAGCAATAAGAGACCTCCCAGCTAAGAAAAGTCCAGGACCAGATGGTTTTACAGCGGAATTCTACAAGGTCTTCAAAGCAGAGCTCACACCAATACTCCTCCAACTCTTCAATGAAATTGAAAGAGAAAGTTCAATACCGAACACATTCTATGAATCCATCATAACCCTCATCCCAAAACCAGGCAGGGACTCATCAAAGTAAGAGAACTATAGACCCATTTCTTTGATGAACATTGATGCAAAACTTCTCAACAAAATTTTGGCCAATCAACTTCAACAATTCATCCAAAAACTCAAACACCACGATCAAACAGGATTCATTTCAGGGATGCGAACCTGGTTCAATATACGCAAATCAATTAATATTATTCATCACATCAACAGGGGCAAGAGAAAGTACCACATGGTTATCTCAATACATGCAGAAAAAGTATTCGACAACAACCCTTTATGATGAAGGTTTTGGAAAAATTAGGAATCCATGGAACATCCTCAATACAATAAATACTGTATATGACAAACCTACAGCCAGCATTATACTTAATGGTGAAAAACTAAAGCCATTTCCTCTTAACTCAGGAACAAGACAAGGATGTCCACTCTCTCCACTTCTCTTCAATCTAGTATTAGAATGCCTAGCTACAGCAATAAGACAAGATGCAGACATAAAGGAGATCCATATAGGGAAAGAAGAAACAAAACTCTCCCTCTTTGCAGATGATATGATCTAGTATTTAATGAATCCCATAGACTCAACTCCCAAATTACTCAAGCTGATTCAAAACTTTGGCAAAGTAGCAGGTTATAAAATTAACCCTCAAAAATCAATGGCTTTCCTATATGCCAACAATGAGAAAAGTGTGGCTGAAATTAGGAAAGCAACTCCATTTTTAATAGCCCCACAAAAAATAAAATACCTAGGAATTAACTTTACCAAAGAAGTGAAGGAACTCTATGATGAAAACTTTAAAATCTTGAAAAAGGAAATCAACACAGAACTTAAAAAACGGCAAAACCTCCCATGCTCCTGGATTAGAAAGATTTACATCGTGAAAATGGCAATACTTCCCAAGGCTATCTACAAATTCAACGCGATACCTATCAAAATTCCACCCTCATTCTTCAAGGAAATAGAAGAGGCAATCCAAAAATTCATATGGAACAATAAAAGACCCTGAATAGCAAAAACGCTCCTCAACGGAAAGAACACTGCTGGCGGAATATCAATACCAAATTTCAAATTCTACTATAAAGCCATAGTAATCAAAACTGCTTGGTGTTGGCATACGAACAGACCTCAGGACCAATGGAATAGAATTGAAAACCCAGAAATGACCCTACAGACCTATCGCCATCTAATCTTCGATAAGGAAGCTAAAACAATAGAATGGAAGAAAGACAGCCTCTTCAGTAAATGGTGCTGGCAAAATTGGTTAACTACTTGTAGAAAAATAAAGCTAGATCCTTATATATCACCCTGCACCAGAATCAACTCCAAATGGAAGAAAGACCTCGAAGTCAAAGCAGGGGAATAGGAGAAACCCTATGTCTCCTTGGCTCAATCCGAAATTTTCTGAATAGAGACCCCGAAACACAACAAATCAAAGAAAGGTTGGACAAATGGCATTGCATAAAGTTGCAGAGCTTCTGCATGGCAAAGGACATAGCTAGCAAGATCAATAGAAAGCCCACGGATTGGGAGAAGATCTTCACTAGCCATACAACAGACAAGGGTCTTATATCTAAAATATACTTGGAACTCAAAAAATTAAATCCCCCAACAATAAATCCTCAAAGAAACAACTGCCCATTATATAAGTGGGCGAAAGACTTAAAGAGAAACTTCTCTGAATAAGAAAGAAGGATGGCCAATAGACACATGAAGAAATGCTCAACATCCCTAGCCATAAAAGAAATGCAAATCAAAACAATATTGAGATAACACCTCACTCCAGTTAGAATGGCAAAAATCAAGAACTCTAACAACAACAGATGCTGGAGGGGATGTGTACAGAAGGGAACGTTACTTCATTGTTGGTGGGAATGTAAACTTGTTCAACCACTTTGGAAAGCAGTATGGAGGTTCCTGAAAAGACTTCACATAGAGCTCCCCTATGACCCAGCAATCCCACTTTTGGGCATTTACCCAAATGTTTACAAAGAAGACCACACTAAAGCTAACAGCACAACTATGTTTATTGCAACATTATTTACCATAGCTAAGATATGGAACCAACCCAGATGTTCCTCAGTAGATGAATGGATCAAGAAAATGTGGTTTATATACACAATGGAATTCTATGCCTCCATCAGAAAGAATGACATTTCCCCATTTGTTAGGAAATGGAAAGACTTGCAAATATTTATATTAAGTGAAGTAAGCCAAGCCCAATGAGTCATAGGCCCCACGGTTTCCCTTATTTTCAATATCTAGTATATGTATGAGTCAATCAGAGAAGGTCGGATAAGGTGATATTAGGAAAATGAACCCTTAGATATGTATTTAAAAGTTTTTTTTCTTTCATGCAGTTGTTTCTAACACATATAAAAGATTATTTCTTTGTTGCTTTGTATGTTCCTCCACCACAGTATAACCCCTGCTTTCAGTGTATTTGATGTCGGTATAATTTGAAGAGGGGATGGTGAAAAACAATTCATTTAAATAAGGATACAGATGGATCCGTTGCAACAATGAGAAGTACAAGTTGTCATGTCGAAAACGAACTTTACAACTTTGGTGTGGGGGTAGGTTTGGGTGGGAAGTAGGGGGAGGCTGGGAAAGGTTGTGAAGGGTAAACAAAGGAGGAGGCTACAATGCTTGATAAGAAATATAGTCATTATCTTGCCCATGTAATTTTAACCCTTCTGTACAGTATGTTCACAATAAAAATTTAAAAAAAAATCAGAATGGTATAGCTATTTAAAAAAAATCAAGAATTTAGGTAGTCATACAAAGGACTTCTATTTTACTACTGCATTATACATTTTTTCTAATGTTGGATACCAACTTTACAAAGCTATTAGAAAGCTCTTAAAGCCTTTATATTGAATAGTGATTTCTTTTACACTATAACATGGTATTTCCCAAGTCATTGACATAGAAGGCATTGTTTCCTATTTTCTCATTCCTAGAATAAGCTGCACATGAAGACCCCACTGGTCCTCATTTTCAGAGTGTACTTTTGAATACTGAGGAAAATCATTTCTCTGCTCTCTATCAATTCTCTACTATCCAGTTAGAATAATTCAAAATAGTAAAAATGGAAAAAGAGAAATTAAATCATGGTGAAAAAACATATGCAGGTTTAGGGAGCCGAGGCGAGACTCCGCCCACTCCCTTGCAGTTTTGAGGATTACCACTCCAGACGGTGCTTGGTGGGACGCCTGGGCTGTGCGCGCGTGCGCGAGCCAGGTAGTGTCCCC
Organism: Dipodomys merriami; assembly: GCF_024711535.1. Classification (NCBI taxonomy): domain Eukaryota; kingdom Metazoa; phylum Chordata; class Mammalia; order Rodentia; family Heteromyidae; genus Dipodomys; species Dipodomys merriami. The sequence continues at coordinate 35,025 of NW_027203164.1, forward strand.
AGCCAATCCCATGACACCTGGTGACGGTAAAAGGCAGGCGACCAACAATAGAAAGACCCGTGTTCCAATTCCCTATATAAGCGGCTGTATTTTGGGTGCACGCTCTCTCGCGCCCAAGCTCTCCTACAACTAAAAGGCTCTCCAATAAAGCGTGATCTGAGAAGACTCCTGGTGTGGTGGTCGTTCTTCCTCGCTGGTCGAGTAGACGGTCGTTACAACTGGTGCCGAAACCCGGGAACAAACCAGGGACGGGACCCGCGCGAGAGGCCAAATCAGAGCCAGAACTCAACACGCGGAGAGGAGACGTCGGTAAATATCCCCCGGTATGCTGTTCACTGTAGATTTAGATATTTATTGGTTGCTTGCATTGCTTCTTCCCTTGTGGCTTGTCTTTTTGATGGTGCGCAGTTGCCTGGAGGAGGGAGGGTTTGATTTAATCCAGGAAGGACGCAAAGTACTAACGCAGCATCAGGATAGTCTATCAGAGTCAGTATACAGTAATGGGGAGGAAAAGAGGCCTAAAAGAAAAAGGGAAAAAAGACAGAAGGATCCTAAAGAATTATAGCGAGAGGGGCTGCAGCCCTCACAAAAGGAGAAGGGTTTCAGAGAGGAGGGGGTCTCAAGGAGACTCCCTTGCCCTTCTTTAAGAGCAAACCGGTTCTCAGCCCTACACGTGGAAGGGCGGGACCAAGAATATAGTAATCTTGTGAGTGACTCAGAGGAAGAAATGTTAGAGGAGGAGGGATAGCAGCTCGATCCAGCTGATAGTGAAGAGTTAGAAGAGGCTGCGGCGGAGCACGTGGCAGACAGATATGGAGGGTGGCGCCCCCTAGGGGTGGGAGTACCGCAACAGCCAGGGAGAGGAAATGGAGCTGGCCCTCACCCGTCGGCCCCCCCGCCGTGCCTGCCGGCAGGGAAGAGTCACTTTATTAAAGAAAATACCTGGTCGCAGCTGGCAGCTGCTTTCCCAGTTTTTGAAAATCCGATTACTGCTGAAAGAAATTTTGAGCCGGTTTCCTACTCCCAGCTTAAGGATTTAGTTGAGGCAGTCCGGACTTATGGAGTGACGGCTAATTATACCACTGCCTTGCTCCGAAGACTGACCTTCAATGCCATGACACCCACGGACTGGTTTGAGGTAGCCCGTACCTGCCTTAATCATGGGCAGTACCTCGATCTCCGGTCTATTGTTCAAGACAAGGCTCAAGCCCAATACAGACAAAATGTCCGTGACGGGCACCCGGACTGGACCGTAGACATGCTTCTCGGGCAGGGAATCTACTCGGTAGACCAGACAGGATATCCCTTTGAAGTATACCGCCAGGTAAACGAGGTTTTTTACATGTCCTGGCGAGCCCTCCCAAACAAGGGAGAGGTGGCTGGCAATCTAACAAAAATCATGCAGGCCCCTAATGAGCCATTTTCTGATTTTGTTGCCCGTATGCTAGAGACAGCCGAGCGGGTGTTAGGAAATCTGGAAACAGCCATGCCATTTGTACAACAAATCATTTTTGAACAAAGCACCAAGGAATGTCAGAGGGCAATTACCCCAGTAAGAACCCAAAGCCTAGAAGCTTGGTTAAAAGCCTGCAGAGAAGTAGGTGGCCCCCTGACCAATGCGGGGCTGGCAGCTGCTGTCTTGTCGGCTGCCGGGGCCGCAAAAGATAGTAAAGGAAAAGGGTGTTTCCGGTGTGGTCAGTTGGGACATTTTAGACAGCAATGCCCACAAAATGGTGGTCCTGCACAAAACATACCCAGGCCGCCAAGGACTCCAGGAGTGTGTCCTCGTTGTAAAAAGGGAAAGCATTGGGTCAACGAATGCAGGTCAGTTAGAGACATCAATGGACATTTTATCCCCCAAATTACTCCAAACACTAATTCGGAACAGGAGCCAAAAAACGGAGAGAAGGGCCCTCGTCCCCAGGGCCCGAAAGTTTATGGGGCATTTCAGACTCTGGCTCCCGGACAGCACCTGCTACAACCCCCCAGCCAAGAAGAGCAACCTCAGGCTCCACAGGGTTGGACCTCTGTGCCACCTCCGGACGGGTATTAACACAGCAGATGGGAGTCCAGATTGTGGAGACAGACATGACAGGACCCCTAGATGAAGGCACTGTAGGAATAGTTTTAGGACGCTCCTCCTCCACAATGAGAGGATTAATAATTTTCCCGGGAGTAATTGACCCTGACTATACGGGGACTATCAAGGTCCTCTGCCATGTCCCCCATGGAGTGGTGTCCATTTCTCCCGGGGATAGAATTGCACAGCTCCTGCTTTTGCCTTCTCTTCATGGCAACTTCCCTGCTAAGGAGATAGAGAGAGGAGATAAAGGGCTAGGCTCCACTGGAGTCGACCTTACATGCCTGTCCATAACTTTAGACCAAAGACCCATGCTAACTCTCCAAGTGGAAGGGAGAAGATTTGAGGGATTGGTGGATACAGGGGCAGATCGAAGCATCATCCAAAGAGGGGAGTGGCCAAAGCAATGGCCAACTCAGAAATCCTCCCAGACCTTACAAGGGCTGGGCTATGCCGATGCCCCACAGTTAAGTGCAAAAGAATTGACTTGGAGAACAGACGAAGGCCAGGTTGGAAAAATGCAGCCATTTGTGGTAGACGTCCCTGTCAATCTTTGGGGAAGAGATGTGCAGCAACAGCTGAAGCTAACTTTAACTAATGATTATTCTGAGGCCAGTCAGAATATGATGAAACAGCAAGGATTTGTGCCAGCCTTGGGGCTTGGTCGGCGTCTCCAAGGACACAAGGAGCCGATAGAGCCACTTCCTAAACAGGACAGGAAGGGTTTGGGTTTTTCTTAGGGGCCTCTGAAAACAAAGCTTCCACTGAAGGTGTGGTACCCATACCTTGGTTAACGCAAAAGGCGGTGTGGGTTCCTCAGTGGCCCCTCTCTCGAGAAAAATTGGAAGCGGCTCAAACTCTTGTCCAGGAACAGCTGCAGCTGGGGCATGTTGAGCCTTCAGTGTCATCTTGGAATACCCCAATTTTTGTGATCAAAAAGGCCTCCGGAAAATGGAGATTATTACATGACCTTAGAGCAGTAAATGCCCAGATGCAAATTATGGGACCCATCCAAAGGGGACTTCCACTGCCCTCTGCTTTACCTAGAGAGTGGCCTATTTTGGCTTTAGACATTAAGGATTGTTTTTTTTTCCATACCTCTTTATGAAAAGGATAGGGAGCGCTTTGCCTTTACTTTGCCCTCGGTTAATCATGAAACTCCGGATGCTCGCTATCAGTGGAAAGTTCTCCCCCAAGGGATGGCTAATAGCCCAACAATTTGTCAATTGTTCGTGGGGGCTGCATTAACCCCTGTTAGGGAAAGATTTCCAAAAGTACGGATTGTCCATTATATGGATGATATCTTGTTGGCTGCTCCCTCGGTAGAGACTCTTCATAAGGTGTTTGGGCAGGTAATGGAGACCTTAGCTAATAAAGGATTAATTATTGCCCCTGAGAAGGTTCAGCAGACTAGTGTTGTTCAATTTCTGGGAACCATTGTTTCTCCTACTGAGATTAAACCACAAAAACTTTCCATTCGAACTGGTCATCTTAAAACACTTAATGATTTTCAGCAATTGGCAGGAGATATTAATTGGATAAGGGGGTTTCTTAATCTCCCTCGGTCAGAGTTGTTACCTTTATTTGCTATTTTGGAGGGCGACCCTGAAGTCACCTCCTCTAGATCCCTGACACCTTTAGCACTAAATTCCCTACAAAAGGTTGAGGCAGCTTTGTCTAGGGCTCAACTTTCACGGGTTGATTTAAAATTACCTATTGATTTATGTATATTAAAAACAAAAAATTATCCCACGGGGGTTCTTTGGCAAAATGGCCCCTTATTGTGGCTCCACGGCAATTCTGTGGGAGCAAAAACTGTTCAATATTTTCCTGAATTAGTGGCTAAACAGGCAATTTTGGGTATGAAGTATTGTTTAATGCACTTTGCAAAAATTCCAGATAAATTAATTATTCCATACACCCGTGAGCAAGTTGAAATTTTAGCAGCCACAGTGGATATGTGGGCAATTCTTGTTTGCTCATTTCCAAATGTAATTGATAATCATTATCCTAAGCATCCTCTGCTTGCCATAGTTAACAAAAATTTAGTGTATTTTCCTGTTGTCACTTCAAAGGAGCCCTTGGCTGATGCTCTAACCATCTTTACGGATGGATCAAAATCTGGACAAGGTGCCTTTTTTGTTCAAGGACACAAACAGCCGGTAGTTTTTAATTTTCGGCCGAATGTCCCACAGGCTGTTGAATATTTAATTGTGCTTGAAGTTTTTAAAAGATTTGATCACCCTTTTAACTTATTTTCTGATTCATTATATGTTGTAAATGCCGTTGCTTCTCTTGAAGTTGCTGCTTCAGTTAAGCAGGCCAGTACAATTTCTAATGTTTTGTTACAGATTCAGTCCCTTATCTTAAACAGAAAACATCCTTTTTATATTGGACATATTCGCGCCCACTCTATGTTACCGGGCCCAATGGCAAAGTGTAATGATTTGGTGGACCAGGCAACTCGGGCTGTGGCTCTGGTCGCTGCTGATCCTGTAGAATTGGCAAAAGGCTTTCATAGATTGTATCATGTACCTGCTAATACCCTTAGGAAAAGATATAATTTGTCCAGGCATGTGGCAAGAGATATTGTTAAAGCCTGTAAATCTTGTGTTACCTTTCTTCATCCTCCCCATGTGGGGGTAAACCCCAGGGGGTTGAGACCAAACGCCCTATGGCAAATGGATGTTACTCATCTGACGGAATTTGGTAAGTTGAAATATTTACATGTGTCTGTGGACACCTTTTCTGGTGTCATTCATGCCACACCTCTGGCAGGAGAAAAGGTGTCTCACGTCAGAATACACTGCTTAGAATCTTGGGCAGCTTGGGGAAAGCCCCTTAGACTTAAGACGGATAATGGCCCTGCTTATACTTCCCATGGTTTTCGCCCCTTTTGCGCACAAATGCAGGTTGCCCACACCACCGGATTGCCCTACAATCCTCAAGGACAAGGTATAGTGGAAAGAGCTAATAGAAGCATAAAAGAAATGCTTCAAAAACAAAAAGGGGGAGTTGCTGAGTCCGCATCCCCCAGGGAAAGACTTTCTCTTGCGCTCTTTACCCTTAATTTTTTAATTCTAAATGACAACGATCAGTCTGCCGCAGATCGGCATATGACAAGAGACTCCATGGATACTAAAGACATGGTTATGTGGAAGGATGTTATTAATAATAAATGGTATGGACCGGATCCGGTAATAACGAGATCCAGGGGAGCTGTTTGTGTTTTTCCACAGAGTCAAGAAGTACCTCACTGGGTGCCAACGAGACTGACCAGGCCGGTGGAGACTGCAGAAAAACCCCCTCTTGAAGATACAGCTGATCTTCTTGCTGTTAGCAACAGTGCTAATAGCAATCCCTGTGATAGCTAAACCAATGATGCTGTGGGCTGTTACAATTTACTGACTGGATTGCCTCTGTGGTGTCCTTTGTCAAAGAGCGGGTGGGAGTCGGAATGTTTTTAGCCTGCTGCTTGGGGGGATGCGTGGTCTGCCTATGGTTGGTCTGTCGCCTTCGAGCCCAAACCAGAAGGGACAAGGTTGTTATCTTGCAAGCATTAGCCGCTTTGGAGAGTGGATCCTCACCCCAGATCTGGCTGTCGGCCCTAAGAGGCAGTTAAGCCTTACCATTGTGCATAGCCTTAGCACCCCGAGGGATCAGGGGATCCCATTGCACCAGGACAGGTATGCAATTTGCAATTTGGGACAGGTTGCCAGGCAAGTGCACTGCACTTGAGGGTACCATCTCCTCAAGAAGAGCATGCTGGGTAGCAAGTGGACTGATGCCCAAGATCCCACCTCTGCAAAAAAGGCATCGGACGGACCTGGTCATCACTGGGGAAGGCGCCCCTCAGGCGAAGGCCAGTGCAAGGTCCTCTCATTAATGTCTTAGACAGAGGCCCAACCTCTACTCTTACCTGTTGCCATAAAACAAAGAAGGGGGAACTGTAGGGAGCCGAGGCGAGACTCCGCCCACTCCCTTGCAGTTTTGAGGATTACCACTCCAGACGGTGCTTGGCGGGACGCCTGGGCTGTGCGCGCGTGTGCGAGCCAGGTAGTGTCCCCAGCCAATCCCATGACACCTGGTGACGGTAAAAGGCAGGCGACCAACAATAGAAAGACCCGTGTTCCAATTCCCTATATAAGCGGCTGTATTTCGGGTGCACGCTCTCTCGCGCCCAAGCTCTCCTACAACTAAAAGGCTCTCCAATAAAGCGTGATCTGAGAAGACTTCTGGTGTGGTGGTCGTTTTTCCTCGCTGGTCGAGTAGACGGTCACTACATGCAGGAAATTCACCAGATTTTTCTGACCAGTTCAACCATTGTGAAATCTTGGTGAAATACATGGACATCTCATTCCCACTTGCACTCAAAATCTCTGGTTAGGCAATTCTGACGAAGACCAGGAACAAGATGAAAAAGTGAGAAATGGTATCAATTGCAAGAAAAAAATGGAGTAGGATCCAAGCAAATTTATTCTTTGGGATGCTGAAATTAATCTGCTTACTATGGCTTGTAGACTACTTTCCTAAAAGGCCACCCAGATGAATACTAGGGATGAAGATGAGTATACCCCTCTTCATTGGGAAGCCTAGAGTGGCCACTTAGACTTTGTCCTGAGTTGGTAGCTCAAGGCAGATATTCATGCAATAACTCTGAATGGCTCACAACCCTGCACAGTGCTTATATGTGCCATAATACTAGAGTGGCTTCTTTCTTAATTCATCATGATGCAGATACCAATACCCAAACTAAAGGCCTCTTGATTGCCTTGCATCTTGCTGCTGGGAATATAAATAGAAAAGATACTCTGTTGAACCATTATATCAAACCAGGTCTGAAGATCAACTTGGAAGAAACTGCATTTAATATTGCCACAAAAGGATAAGTATGTATCACTACCTCTTTGAAGTTGTGGAAGGCTGTTCAAATTGTTCTCCTAAGTTGTAATGGTTTGGTTAAGTTTCTTAAATTTTAAAAATGCCAGTCCATCCTTTGTGTCCCTTAAATTTTTTTTCACAATACAAAGCAACAGCAATATCTTACTTTAAAAATTAATGGATTCCATGGTATTCTTTCAAGAGAATTGCCTGACTTTTATGTCAAAATGTATTAAAGAGTTGTTTGTATACATCTATAATGATTTCTGCAGTTTGTGATTTTTTAAAATCAGAAATAATTTTAACTTCTCTGTTGAAATGAATAGTATAGAAACTAAAGTTTTCCTTGTAGTTTTCTGAAAAAAAGTATGTCTGTGTTTGTATAATATCCATAATCTATTTCATTCGCTCCTAGATATAATACTTGGAATTCTACATTGTTATATAATGTATAGGTTCATTAATAAATGTGTCCTTTCAGACTGCATTCCATATAGAAGAAGTTTAAGATTTCTTTTTTTCCTAGGTCCTTATATTATTTTATTTCTTTGGGATAAAATTACAATGTTATCTAATTTCAAGTTTTGTAAAGGTTATGCTATGTAAAGGCCTTTCTAAGGTGAAGAATTAATACACTGATTTCAATCTAACCTTTAATTCTATAAATTACATGTATTGTTACACTTGTTTTTTTTGTAATTTACTTTTTAATAACTGTTTTTCATTTCTTGCATCAGAAGAATGAAAAAATATGGAATATTTCACAAATTTTCATATCATCTTTGTGCATGTGCCATGTTAATCTCTGTATTGAAATTTGGGTAGACCTGCTTCTGAAGCATGTACTACCCTCTAAATTTAAGTACTTAATGATGCAATCTTTATACAGGCATCTATCCATGGTTCCCTATTTGTAACAAGGAACCCTTATTGTTCCTAAAAATGCTATTGATCTTATTTCTCTAAAATTCTGTGTATATTGGAAAAAACATATCGTTTGGTCGATTACTCACATTTACAATTTTTTGTCAATGTCTATTTTGTCATTTTCATTTTAAATTTAATCATACTTTGAAACCTTTTCAGCTAAGTCCAAAGGTGTTGGCTTTTCAAATACTTATTTATCAACTCAGTTAGCTTTGTAGAGCTAATAGATTCAAAGTAAGACTTGCTTAAGAGCTACTTCTAAACTTCTGCAGCTTAAAATTTCCCAAATGAGGTCTTGCTGGGACAAATGTCTACCTGAACCTTTACCCTTCTTCCATGTAGGAATAGACCAACCAGAATATCTTACCCTGACAGCATAGATTGTCTTACTGGAACAAAACTAATCTTAGTTACAAGGAATCATAGAGAGATGAACAGTTCAGACAGAAATTTTCAGAATGGAAGATATTTTATCAAAATATAAGTGTTTATTATACTTATCATTTCAAAAGTAGCTAAAGCCAAGAAGGTGAAAAAATTGTTCATATGCATGATTACCTACTGTTCTAGCCTGTGCATCATCCAATCTGGCAGGAATTTACACTACTGATTTTCTATCACCAAATATTTCCATAGCTCCTGAAGAAGGCCATATGTTTCTCCTTGATATTAGGCCTGAAATTGGTAATGTTTTAATCATAGTGTTTCTTCTTGCCTCTAGGCTGTAAATCTACAAATGGTAAAGCTTTAAGTCTAACTCTACCAAAAACTGAGGTAGAGATAATGGAATAATACTTTAAAACAGAGTTGCTGGGGCTGGGAAGGTGGCTCAGTGGTAGAGCACTTGGTTTGCATGCTTGAGGCCCTGGGTTGGATTCCTCAGCACCACATAAGAAAAAAGCCGGAAGTGGCGCTGTGGCTCAAGTGGTAGAGTGCTAGCCTTGAGCTTAAGAGCTGAGGGACAGCACCCAGGCCCAGAATTCAGGCCCCACGACCGGACCCAAAAAACCCCCCCAAAACAGAGTTGCTTTTGATTCCCTAACCACAACACAATAATGCAAAACAATTTTTATTTTATATGTACTTATATATTTTATATTTATATGTGCTGATTTTAAATTTTACACAGTGAATCTTTCTAGAAAATAATTGAAGACTCATCTCAATTTCTCATTTCCTACATTATTTCTGGACCCCAATTCCTTACAAGAATTAGCAGAAATCAATTGTGAAATGCAAGGCAACTTAAAATGAAAGATGAGATCACAAAATCTGAGAGAAAGTACTGTAATTCAAACTTTCAATTTACTAATGACCAGCCCATATGAGTGAACAAAATCACAAATGAACAAGATTATTTTTAGTACCCCTCTCCTAATGATTAATGAAAGATTTCAGTGCAGCCAAAAAAATAGTTTCTGTAGGGCTGGGAAGGTGGCTCAGTGGTAGAGCACTTGCCTTGCATGCCTGAGGCCCTGGGTTCGATTCCTCAGCACCACATAAGCAAAAAGAAAAAAAGCCGGAAGTGGGGCTGTGGCTCAAATGATAGAGCTCTAGCCTTGAGCTGAAGAGCTGAGGGACAGTGCCCAGGCCCAAAGATCAGTCCCCACGACTGGACTCCCCCCAAAAAATAGTTTCTGTAATGATAGATCCATAATTGGTCTACCAAGGCTAGGAATACTTGATTTAGAGGTCAAATATCATTTAGAAAAACATTAACTGTGAAGATCCTTAGTGCTTCAATACACGGGTATTTCAGTAAACTAGGTTCTGTAGTATAAAAAATGTTGTCATTCTCAAACCAATGATAACATACATTTAATCTCCTGGAAGTATATTCATTTTCAACTAAACTATTTAAAATCACATTTGCCAAAATAACCCTTGACAAGTAGATGATAGTGACATTACAATGTTTTCAAGTGTAGGGAGCAAGTTACAAGAGTTGATTTACGTACCCAGCACTAATACCAAACAAGTTAAACCATTCTTTAAAGTGTAGAAATAGTACCCCTCACAATTTGTGTTGTTTAGTGGGTGCCTTCCAGAAATGTGTTAAATAGATCAGCCTCCCATATTTCAAACCCAAATATTAGCTAACAAAGTAAATTTCATCAAATAAGAAGGTACATTTTAAAAAGTCACTAATAACTGCCCTATCATGTGTTGTTTTATGTTTTCCCAATCTGTCTAACATAGTAAGAAATATGATTTTAAATCTTGAATATGGGTACTGATGAGAGATGTGACAAACATAAAATCTGTCTTCTATTTCTGTCATATTCCTCTAAGAAGTAAATTTTAGTTTTCTTCTTTTCCAAAACTTATAGGTAGTAGAAAAAATTATCCTATGCAAAATAAAATAATCACACACCATTGTCCAAAGCTATTTATTAAAAAAACTGGTAGTTAGGAATAAATTCTAAGCCATTTTTAAACTTTCTTATTGATTAAAGATTAATCTTCCAAATGAATGAGAATAAAATCATGTCTAAGTGCTTAACATCTCCAGTCTTGCAAATTGTTATTGCAGATGAATGAATTATGGAAATATAAGCTGACAACAGTTCAAGTGTATGTGGGAGTGAAACTCCATGGAATGTATATAAACCTTTCAAAGTATTAACAGGCAGTTTAACAGAATGACTATCAGGAAATGGAACCCAGAGAGGAACAATAGTCAAGAAATAGAATGAATGAAAAATGGAACAAGGGGCAAGTACAGCTAGAATATGCAATGTACATATGTAATAAAGGAAGTGGTAAATCTGAACTAAATCTTGGAGAAAGGGTTGCTTGAGATTTATAGAAGGAGTGACTCTGATCCAGGAGCATTAGACAATTAGATGGACATATTTAATTGTAAAACACTTGCACAAACTTTTGAAATTCACTTAAAAACAACAATAAAACACACAAAAATCACAACCAAACAGCAATCTCTAGAGCGTATGAATATGCCCTTTCAAAATTTTAAGCAGTTAATGAAGGGCGGTCTTTGGAAAAGCAAAGAAAGCTGTTCAAAGAGGGAAGTTTTGGGTAGGGGAGAATTTTGAACAGACTTAAAAAGATTGTCTAAGGTTATAAATCACCTATATCTACTGCAAATATTTTCTTCTGCGAGTGCTCTTTGTCTGAACTGGATACTCCAGTCCTGAGGCACACTTGATAGCTTGTGAAGAAAGAATGGAAGAAGCAAGATCAAGAACCTATTACTCTACTGGAGAGAAAATAGTACTCTATGTTTTCTCTCAATCTCTTCACTACTCGATTTTCATACTTTTAATAACGTCATGTGATTTTGAAATTTCTTTCCTTCTTGGTTCTCACAAAATAATTGTTCAAAATAATTCATTAAATATTATTTGCCATTATTTTCTATCATGCTCTTTACTTGTTCAAGGGAGTCCATTAAACTTCCCCTTTTCATTTGGTTGCCACGAAAACCCAACAACTATGTTAATGAGGAACAACACTAATGCAAAACTTTGTCTCCAAAAATCCAGTCCAAGAACCTATAATCACAACTATTTGGCTATAATTTTTTTTCTTTTTTCTTTTACCTTGAAATTTTCTTGTGTCTAAAGTGCCCACAAAAATAATTACTCCACCACTTTTTGGTTCAATCACTTCTAACCTCAACGATATATTTTGCTAACAAGATATTTAGAGGAAACCTAAGAATACTCCACTATTATCTTCTCTCTTAAGACTTTTATCTTCTCTCTTAAGACTCTCCTTAGATACCATATCAGGAACAGTGAAGTTATTCTTTGCAAAATTATTTAAATAGATTATTTTCCTCTTGGTCTTGTATTTGCTCAACATGATGTATGGAGAAGAATAGAGTTAAATCACCGATTCCTTGGATGACATTGTCTGTTACAAAGGCAATATTTCTATGTCCTACTTCTATGTCCTCCTCTTAGCTCTTGCTTGATTTCCAATTAATCACAACTTCTTGGCTTCAAGTCTAGTGAAGCTGAAGGACTATAAGACGTCCCCCACTGCTACATCTTCATGGTTTCTCTTTGAAAACTCTTTTATTTGGAGGTGGAATTTATTGTCATGTCTTCGTTCAATTTGTTCTTCATTACACTGAGCCAAATAGGCTCTGTAAAATCACTTAAGGTAGCAAAAACATTAAGACAATCTATATCAAAAAGTTTTAGTCCCCTCCACTGCTGACACCAAAATGCTTAGCTAGGGTATGTAATAACGTGTTTTCTTACCTTTACAATTTGCTCAATTATTTTCTGATCCCCAAACTTTTTGACTTATGTAATAAAAGAAATCTTCACTATCTCATGTTAATAAGGATATTATTTTTTAAACTACTATGAAATGTGAAATCATTGGTTTGAAGTATCCAATCAGATTTTTTTCTGTGTTTCAGTGCTTCACGTGCAAAGACATTGTGGAAAGTATTTAAAAAGAAAAGTGTAAACTCAATACGTTCTTTCATTGTGAAGGGCACTTTCTTCCTAAATATTTTGACTCAAATTATCTTTTTAAGAGAATTACTGTTTAGTAATTAAAGGTCAGTTCACAAATTGTGATGTCTTATTTAAAATAAAAACTTTGAATTTAAATTCCATTACAACCTTGTTTCATGCAGTAAGAGTATATTTCCTGGGTAAGGACAATTCTCATGGGAACCTACAGGATTTACAGCAAGGTTTGTGAGGTTTGTTTGTTTACTGTGAAAATGAGCCATCTTACCCACATTGCTCCTTCTCAGCTATGTCTCCATGAATTTCTTTGCATGAAAGCTTATTTTCTCAGGCAATTTTAAATTTTCTTAATAGGCTAAGTTAAAATTTTGAACAATTAAAATTCACCTGTCATAATTTTAAAACTATTTTGAAATTCCTTTATCAGAATTGCGAATTTACCAATGCTAATTCCACCTTTACCATCAAAAACAGTTAACATGTTGTTTTCATGATATAGTATCCATGAAACTATTATTTTCCAGTGACTTTGTTAGGCATATATATGAACATGATGCTGAGCAAAATGAACTCTAAGATATGGAAAGAGATATTTATTTGCAGTTGTTGTTTTTAATGTACTATGTGATTTCTATTTTCCTTGGGTTTTCCCCTATGGTTTATCTCCTACTGTGTTTCATTTTGGTACCCTGTGTATTGTGTATACATTTACCTTAATTAGGGAAGGGAAGAGGAACAACAAATGGCGAGACAAAGGACAAAAGGCAAACCAATGCAATAGCAATACTCAGAAGACAATATGTTGGAAATGTACATTACAACTTGTGAGGGGTTTTGGGGTGAAGGAAAACTGTGAGAAAAATGAGAGAGAGGATAATAAGTTTGAAAAGTTATGTATTCACTGCCTTACAATTGCTAACGCAGTGCACATCACTTTCACATTAAAATTAAATTTAAAATATAAGCTGCATGAAATAAAATTTCACTGTATTGGTATAGTAAATATTGTTCTTTATGCAGTAACTTTAAAAAAATCAGTACTATTTGGCATCTAATTTGAATGAATTACCCCTTCTTTATGGGAGGGCCATCAACTTGAATGTTATCCAACTAGACAATTTTTTCACAATATACTTGCCAATATTTTCAAAAAAGAATTAACTAGTACTTTCTCATACCAAAACCGAAAACCGTTTAATTCTATGGAAACCCAAAACTTTTAAAAGTAAATAAGTTGTTAAGAGGACAGAATATGTATGTTCTACAAAATTCCTATGACTAATAACTACTCACTTTCAAATTCTGAACATTCCATACCTGAGAGATTCAAAATAGTACCTGTTTCCATGTTATGTAATTCTGCAATAGATGCATTTTCCAATGGGGTGTTACAGATTGAGAAGTGAACAGAAAAATAGCCACATTCTGGTATAGGATAAAACTGTAAAGCATCGGTTATAATTAATTCTTCAAGAGTAAGCAATTGTTTATCAGATTGAGCTATTATTTCTATGACCATCAATCCCAAAATTTATGCCATAAAGTCACCCTAGACCAACAGTTTCCAACTTGTAGGGAATCAAGGATTACTTACTGGTGATCCACTTGCACTAGAAGCATGGTTCTGAACTATTGCTTGCTGATTCTGAACTATTGCGTTGATGATTATATTCTCCAAGAAGAAAAAGTGAAATTTAATTGGTAGCAAAGGACTACTAATACATTTTGACTTCTCATTAGGCATCTTCATTCATCAAAATCACCTGACGACAATAGACAGGACTATTTTTAGATGAAAACAAGTGTCTTTCAAAAAACAAGAATTTAGGTAGTCATACAAAGAACTTCTATTTTACTGCTGCATTATACATTTTTTTCTAAGGTTGGATACCAACATTAGAAAGCTACTAGAAAGCTCTTAAAGCCCATATGTTGAATAGTGAGTTTTCTTACAATATAACATGGTATTTCCCAAATCATTCACATAGAAGGCATTGTTTCCTATTTTTTCATTCCTAGAAGAAGCTGCACATGAAGACACCACTGGTCCTCATTTTCAGTCTGTGCATTTGAATATGAAGGAAAATCTTTCCTCTGCTCTCTATCAATTTTCTACTCTCCATTTAGAATAATTTAGAATAGTAAAAATGAAAAAAGAGAAAATAAATCATGGTCAAAAATCATAAGCAGTAAATACACCATATTTTTCTGAACAGTTCAACCAATGTGAACTATTAGGGAAATACATGGACATCTCATTCCCACTGGCACTCAAAGTCTCTGGTTAGGCAATTCTGATGAAGACAAGGAACAAGATGAAAAAGTGAGGAATGGTATCAATTGCAAGAAAAAAATGGAGTAGGATCCAAACAAATTTCTTCTTTGGGATGCCGAAATTAATCGGCTTACTATGGTGCAGGGACTACTTTCCAAAAAGGCCACCCAGATGAATACTAGGGATAAGGATGAGTATAACCCTCTTCATCTGGAAGCCTAGAGTGGACAATTAGACATTGTCCATGAGTTGGTAGCTCAAGGCAGATATTCATTCAATAACTGTGAATGGCTGGACACCCCTGCACAGTGCTTATATGTGGAATAATACCAGAATGGCTTCTGTCTTACTTCATCATGATGCAGATACCAATCCCCAAACTAAAGGCCTCTTGACCCCTTTGCATCTTGCTGCTGGGAGTAGAAATAGCAAAGATACTCTGTATCTCCTTCTATTGAACCATTATATCAAACCAGGTCTGAAGAACGACTTGGAAGAAACTGCATTTGATATTGCCAAAAGGATAAGTATGTTTCACTACCTATTTGAAGTTGTGGAAAGCTGTACAAATTGTTCTCCTAAGTTGTAATGGTTTGGTTAAGTTTCTTAAATTTCAAAAATGCCAGTCCATCCTTTGTGTCCCTACAAATTTTTTTTCACAATACAAAGCAACAGCAATATCTTACTTTAAAATATCATGGAATCCATGGTATTCTTCCACGTGAATTGCCTGACTTTGTTGGCAAAATGTATTCAAGAGTTGTTTGTGTACATCTATAATGACTTCTGCAGAGTTTGTGAATTTTTTTAAATCATAAATAATTTTAACTTATCTGTTGAAATGAATAGTATAGGAACTAAAGATGTTCCTGGTGCTTTTCTGAAAAAAGTATATCTATGTTGGCATAATGTCCATAATCTATTTCATTCCCTCCTGGATATAATACTTTGAATTATACATTGTTATACAATGTATAGGTTCATTAATAAATGTGTCCTTTCAGATTGCATTCCATATAGAAGAAGTTTAAGATTCCTTTTTTTCTTAGGTCCTTATATTATTTTTTTTCTATGGGATAAAATGACAATGTTATCTAATTTCAAGTTTTGTAAAGCTTATGCTATGTAAAGGTCTTTCTAAGGTGAAGATTTAATACACTGATGTCAAACTAACATTTATTTCTGTGAATTACATGTATTGTTACACTTGTATTTTTGTAATCAACTTTTTTTTTAGGGGGGGGGGGTCCGGTCGTTGTCCATAACTCTGGGCCTGGGCGCAGTCCCTCAACTCTTCAGCTCAAGGCTAGCGCTCTACCACTTGAGTCACAGAACCACTTCCTGTTTTTTTGTTTTTGCTTATGTGGTGCTGAAGAATCGAACCCAGGGCCTCATGCATGCAAGCAAGCCCTCTACCACTGAGCCACCTTCCCAGCCCCAACTTTTTAATAACTGTTTTTCATTTCTTGCATCAGAAGAATGAAAAATATGGAATACTTCACAAATTTTCATACCATCCTTGTGCAAGTGCCATGTTAATCTCTGTATTGTTGTAATTTGGGTAGACCTGCTGCTGAAGCATGGAGTATCCTCTTAATTTAAGTACTTAATGATGCAATCTTTATACAGGCATATATCCATGGTTGCCTATTTGTAACAAGGAACCCTTAATGTTCCTAAAAATGCTATTGATCTTATTTATCTAAAATTCTGTGTATAGTGGAAGAAACTTGTATCGTTTGGTCGATTGCTCCCATTTATAATTTTTTTTTATCAATGACTATTTTGTCATTTTCATTTTAAATTTGATCATACTTTTAAGCCTTTACAGCTAAATCCAAAGGTGATGGCTTTTCAGGTACTTATTTATCAACTCAGTTAGCTTTGTAGAGCTAATGGATTCAAAGTAAGCCTTGCTTAAGAGCTACTTCTAAACATCTGCAGCTTAAGATTTCCCAAATGAGGTCTTGCTGGGACAAATGTCTACGTGAACCTTTACCCTTCTTCCATATAGGAACAGACCAACCAGAATATCTTACCCTGACAGCATAGATTGTCTTACTGGAACAAAACTAATCTTAGTTACAAGGAATCATAGAGAGATGAACAGTTCAGACTGAATTGTTCAGAATGGAAGGTATTTTATTAAAATATAATTGCTTATTATACTTATCATTTCAAAAGTAGCTCAAGCCAAGAAGGTGAAAAAATTGTTCAAATGCATAATTACCTACTGTGCTGGCCTGTCTATCATCCAACCAGGCAGGAACTGACACTACTGACTTTGTATCACCAAATATTTCCATACCTCCTGGAGAAGTCCATACGTTTCTCCTCGATATTAAGCCTTAAATTGGTAATGTTTAATCACAGTGTTTCCTCTTGCCTCTAGGCTGTAAAGCAACAAATGGTAAAGCTTTAAGTCTAACTCTACCAAAAACGGAGGTAGAGATAATGGAATAACACTTTAAAACAGAGTTGGCTTTGATTCCCTCAGCACAACACAATAATGCAAAACAATTTTTATATTATATATACTTATATATTTTATACTTATATGTGCTGATTTTAAATTTCACACAGTGAACCTTAATAGAATTGATAATTAGACAAATATATTGACATTTATTCCCATAAATAGATTGGAATATAAATAATTAGGTTTAGAATATATACTAGAATATAAAAAGTATCAATGCAATATCTTCGTTATAAACTTGTGATACCTTCTATGTGTTGGTGGTCTTCTGAATTCACATTGCAAAATAACAGTATTGTTTTTGCTAATCTATAAGGGATTTTACTATGATGCTCTTTTTATTGTTTTAACTCGCTGGTCCCAAAATGTTTTTCTCCATATTTCTGAAGCATTCTTACTGATTATACCCAATTTTGCTGATATTATGTCTAAAAGCTATTATTCTTCTGCAGGACCCACGGGTCCTAGGATACTAGATCCCAGTTATCTGCATCATCATATAACAAGGGCAAGACTTCTCACATAGGCCCATGCCACATGCTAACAGAAAATAATTGAAGACTCATCTAAATTTCTCATTTCCTATAATATTTCAGGGCCCCAATTCCTTACAAGAATTAGTAGTAATCAATTGTAAAATGCAAAGCAACTTAAAATGAAAGGTGAAATCACAAAACCTGAGAGAAAGTACTGTAATTAAAACTTTCAATTTACAGATGACCAGCCCATATGAATGAACAAAATCAGAAATGAACAAGATTATTTTTAATACCCCTCTCCTACTGATTAATGAAAGATTTCAGTGCAGGAAAAACATAGTTTCTGGAATGATAGATCCATAATTGGTCTACCAAGGCAAGGAAACTTGATTTAGAGGTCAAATATAATTTAGAAAAAAACATTAACTGAGAAGATCCTTAGTGTAGAAGATCATTAAAGTGTAGAAAAAGTACCCCCCACCATTTGTGTTGTTCAGTAGGTGCCTTCCAGAAATGTGTTAAATAGATCAGCCTTCCATATTTCAAACCCAAATATTAGCTAATAGAGTAAATTTCATCAAATGAGAAGTTATATTTTTAAAAGTCACTAATAGTTGGCTTTTCATGTGTTGTTTTATGTTTTCCCTATCTATCTACCATAGTAAGAAATATGACTTTAAGTCTTGAAAATGGGTACTGATGAGAGATGTGACAAACATAAAATCTGTCTTCTATTTCTATCATATTCTTCTAAGTATTAAATTTGTTTTCTTCTTTTCCAAAACTTATAGGTAGTAGAAAAATTATCCCATGTAAAATAAAATAATCATACACAACTGTACAAAGCCATTTATAAAAACTGGTAGTTAGGAATAAATTCTAAGCCATATTAAAACTTTCTTGTTGACTAAAGATTAATCTTCCAAAAGAACGAGAATAAAATCATGTCTAAGAGCTTCACGTCTCCAGTCTTGCAAATTGTTATTGCAGATGAATGAATTATGGAAATATAAGCTGACATCAGTTCAAGTATATGTGGGATTGAAACTCCATGGAATGTATATAAAACTTTCAAAGTATTAACAGGCAGTTTAACAGAGTGACTATCAGGATATTGAAACCAGAGAGGAACAATAGTAAAGAAATAGAATGAATGAAAAATGGAACAAGGGGCAAGTACAGCTAGAATACTCAATGTACATATGTAATAAAGGAAGTGGTAAATCTGAACTACATCTTGGAGAAAGGGTTGGTTGAGAATGATAGAAGGAGAGACTCTGATCCAGAAGCATTAGACAATTAGATGGACATATTTAATTGTAACACACTTGAACAACCTTTTGAAATTCAGTTAAAAACACAACAACGAACAAAAACAAACAAAAATCACAACCAAACAGCGATCTGTAGAGAGTAAGAATATGACCTCTCAAAATTTTAAGCAGTTTATGAAGGGCAGTCTTTGGAAAAGCAAACAAGCTGTTCAAAGAGGGTAGTTTGGGGTAGGGGAGAATTTTGAACAGATTTAAAAAGATTGTCTAAGGTTATAAATCACCTATATCTACTGCATATATTTTCTTCTGCGAGTGCTCTTTGTCTGAACTGGTTACTCCAGTCCTGAGGCACACTTGATACCTTGTGAAGACAGAATGGAAGAAGCAAGATCAAGAAACTATAATTCCACTGGAGAAAAAACAGTCCTCTATGTCTTCTCTGAATCTCTTCACTACTCCATTTTCATACTTTTAATAACTTCAAGTGATTTTGAATTATATCTTTCCTTCTTTGTTCTTGCAAAGTAATTGTTCAAAATAATTCTTTAAATATTATTTGCCATTATTTTCTATCATGCTGCTTACTCGTCCAAGCGAGTCCATTAAACTTACCCTTTACATTTGGTTGCCATGAAAACCCAACAACGATGTTAATGAGGACCAATGTTAATGCAAAACTTTTGTCTCCAAAAAACCAGTCCAAGACCTATAATCACAAATATTTAGCTATAATTTTTTTCTTTTTTCTTTTCCTTGAAATCTTCTTGTATCTAAAGTGCCCACAAAAATAAATGCTCTACCACTTTTTGGTTCAATCATTTCTAACCTCAAAGATATATTTTGCTAACAAGATGCTTAGAGGAAACCTAAGAATATTCCACTTTCATCTTCTCTCTTAAGACTTTTATCTTCTCTCTTAAGACTCTCCTTAGATACCATATCAGGAAAAGTGAAGTTATTCTTTGCAAAATTATTTCAATAGATTATTTTCCTCTTGGTCTTGTATTTGCTCAACAAGATGTATAGAGAAGAATAGAGTTAAATCACCCATTCCTTGGATGACATTGTCTGTTACAAAGGACAATACTTCTATATCCTAATTCTATGTCCTCCTCTTAGCTCTTGCATGATTTCAAATTAAGCACAGCTTCTTGGCTTCAAGTCTAGTGAAGCTGAAGGACTATAAGGCGTCCCCCACTGCTACATCTTCATGGTTTCTCTTTGAAAACTCTTTTATTTGGAGTGGAATTTATTTTCATGTATTCATTCAATTTATTCTTCTTTATATTGAGCCAAATAGGCTCTGTAAAATCACTTTAGGTAGCAAAAACATTAAGACAATCTATAGCAAAAAGGTTTGGCCCCCTCCACTGCTGAAACCAATACGCTTAGCTAGGACTTCTAATAACATGTTTTCTTACCTTTTCAATTTGCTCAATCCTTTTCTGATCCCCAAACTTTTTTGCTTATGTAATAACAGAAGTTTTCACTACCTCATGTTAATAAGGATATTATATTTTTGAGCTACTTAGAAATGAGAAATCATTAGTTTGAAGTATCCAATCAGGTTTCTTTCTGTATTTCAGTGCTTCACGTGCAAAGACATCGTGGAAAGTATTAAAACAGAAAAGTGTAAACTCAACACGTTCTTTCATTGTGAAGGGCACTTTCTCCCTAAATATTTTGGACCAAATTATGTTTTTAAGAGAATTACTGTTCAGTAATTAAAGGTCAATTCACAAATTTGGTGTCTAATTTTTTAAAAAAAACTTTGAATTTAAATTTCACTACAAACTTGTTTCACACAGTAAAAGTATATTTCCTGAATAAGGACAATTCTCATGGGAACCTACAGGATTTACAGCAAGGTTTGTGAGGTTTGTTTGTTTACTGTGAAAATGAGCCATCTTCCCCACATTGTTCCCTCTTGGCTAAGTCTTCATGGACTTCTTTGCATGAAAGCCTATTTTCCCAGGAAATTTTAAATTTTCTTAATATGCTAAGTTAAAAAGTTTGAACAACCTTTCATAATTTTAAAACTCTTTTGAAATTCCTTTATCAGAATCGCGAATTTACCAATCCTAATTCCACCATTACCATCAAAAACTGCATAAAATAAAATTTCACTGTATTGGTATAATAAATATTGTTCTTTATGTAGTAACTTTTTTAAAAATCAGTACTATTTGGCATCTAATTTGAATGAATTACCCCTTCTTTATCAGAGGGCCATCAACTTGAATGTTATCCAACTAGACAATTTTTTCACAATATACTTGCCAATATTTTCAAAAAAGAATAAATGAGTACTTTCTCATACTAAAACCGAAAACCGTTTAATTCTATGGAAACCCATAACTTTTAAAAGTAAATAAGTTATGAAAACGACAGAATATGTGTGTTCATCACAATTCCTATGACTAATAACTACTCACTTCAAATTCTGAACGTTCCATACATGAGAGACTCAAAATAGTACCTGTTTGCATGTTATGTAATTCTGCAATAGATGCATTTTCCAATCGGGTGTTACAGATTAAGAAGTGAACAGAAAAATAGCCACATTCTAGCATAGGATAAAACTGTAAAGCATCAGTTATAATTAACTCTTCAAGAGTAAGCAATTGTTTATCAGATTAAGCAATTATTTCTATGACCATCAATCCCAAAATTTATGCCATAAAGTCACCCTAGACCAACAGTTTCCAACTTGTAGTGTTCACCTCAAAATTCTCTTAATTCATATCACAAATAGCTTATCGCTATTGGGAAAAATACTACACCTCTGCTAATGTGATGCCCTCCGTGTTCTGGAAAGAACACCACAATAAACTGGGTTGCATCATTTTTCCTCCACTGGTATTCTTGCACATATTTATATTTATACTTTTTTTTTTAACTATCATAGATATTCAGTACGCTAAGATCAGAAGATTACAGTTCAAAGCCCACCCAGGCAGGAAAGTTCCCTAGATTCTTATCTCCAATAAACTTCTCAGCAAAAGCCAGACACAAGTGGTACTGAGGTTGAAGTGGTAAGGCACAAGCCTTGAGCTTAACAGGCTCAGAGACAGTGTCCAGGTCCAGAGTTCAAGCCCTATGACAAAGCAATGAAACAAAACAAAAATAAAAACAAACCCCAAACCTAGCATTTTTCTCATTGTATACAGAGGCACGTAATTAAAGAAATTGCTTCCTGTGTTACACACAGGTAGAAGAAAGAAGATGTCACACAATTATTTTCTTCATACCATGTTATATTAATGCCTCAAAAATTGCTTTTTCTAAATTTATAAATTAATATCATCAATTTTTTGTCAACTCGGTCTACATTATTCACATTATCATTTTCTACATGAACAGTTAGAATTATCTATTAACTGAGTTCTAATTATAACTCTCTTGAAACAAATACTAGGGAAATAGAATGCAAGAAACATTTGTAAATATGTCAATTAAACCCTCTACTTAAAAAGAATTTTGTAGTATCATATAGAATATGAAATTATAAACAAAACCAAAATATTTATTTGAAGTCTAAACTCTAATTTAGCAAGATCTATAAAGACCTACATTAGATGAACTTTGCTATTCCTCCAGGCTTAGGCTTTTGTAATCCTTCATCTTTCCTTGGAATCTAACAGAATGATGATTACTTACTTTTTCAAATTTTGGATGGGAATCATGAACCATTTTGCATCTAGGAATATTCTGTAATGAGGAGAACATTTAAAACACAACTGAGGATTATTTACCAGTTGCATTTAAATAGAAAACTTGGCTTCTCAAAACATAATGAAGAAATTAGTCCAAATTTCCAACTGTGTATTCCTTTCTTGTTTGGTTTATTTTATTAAGACAAAATTATACTACCTGGTCTATGGAAGGTATCAGTAGTAATTCCAGTCCCTAATCTCCTGTCAGTCTGAGTGCTAGAATTCAAGGCTTGTATCACATTGCCCAACCATAGTTTCTTAGTTTATTTATTTGTTTGTTTGTTTGTTTATTTATTTATTTTTGGGTCCGGTAATGGGGCCTGAACTCAGGGCCTGGGTGCTGTCCCTCAGCTCTTCAGCTCAAGGCTAGCGATCTACCACTTGAGCCACAGAGCCACTTCCGCCTTTTTTCTTTTTGCTTATGTGGTGCTGAGGAATCGAACCCAGGGATTCATGCATGCAACACATGCACTCTACCATTGAGCCACCTTCCCAGCCCCTTCTTGGTTTATTTAATGTAGATACTGACTAGCAATTCTGAACTTCTCCAGTGATATTATCCACTAGAATTCTCAGACTGTTCATGTACTATTTTCAAAGATGTTCTAACATTTGACACAGGGTATGAACATTTTTAAGTGCACCTGCGGGGTCTCTGATTCATTCCTCCATGGATCCAATCCTTTTAATATTGATTACTTGACTCTCTTACTATCTCTGGTCCCTACCTCTCTAATATGCACAAACATTTTGAAGAAAGTTCACTTGAGGATTTTCTAATTTTAAAAATTAGCACTTGATTCTAGTCTTACTCAGGACATATTTTCTATTGTTTTCTAACTTTTCTACATATTTTGAGAGTGGATTCATTTTTGTATATGTGTATGCACATATAAGTTCCTCTGTGTGTATGTATATGTTTATATGTGTGTATGCAAAAGCCTCAAGCTCTTATTTATCATTCTTGCTCATGACTGTTATTCCATCACCTGAGCCATTTTTCCAATCCAGAGTTTGGGTGGTTAATTATACATAGTGTCTCAAACACTCTTCTGCCCAGGCTGGATGCAAACTGAAACTCCCAGACTCCTTTACATTCTTAAGTTTCATTTATCCAGTAGAATCAACTTTTAAACTACAAACATTTTTGTGAGTGCAAAGTCTAAGCTGTAGCCCAGATTTTTAACTCAAGAATTCATATAAAGATAAATTAACATACACATTACATATGCTGAGTGTACACTGTTAGAAATGTGATCCTAAGCTGGGTGGTGTTGAGATCTGAGAATTGGGGTTCAAAGCCAGCCCAGGTAGGAAAGTCCCAGAAACTCTTTTCTCCAATTTACTGCAAGAAAACTGGAAGTGGCACTGTTGGCTCAAGTGGTAGAGCATTAGCCTTGAGCGGAATAGCAGAGGGACAGTGCGTAGGCCCAGAGTTCAAGTGACAAGACCACCACCAACAAAATATATATAAGTAAAGTAAAGAAAAAATGTGATCTTATCCACCAGTTCATGGCTAGTATAATCCCTGCTCTCTCAAGATGAACTCTTTTTTTCCAGACAAGTCCATGCTCTTATATCTGCCTTGCATTGGAAATAGAATTATTCTTCCATTCTACTTTCTACAAAGATGTGTCGTTAGCAAGCGTGATTTAGAAAGGCAGTGCCATCATACTTCATGTTCCACGTAGGAATAATGCTTTCTCTATATCACTCTCATAAATCTACATACTGGACTTGGCTTTATTGTTTCAACGTGGTCTTATTTGTAGAGTCTTCTATAGTGTATTGAAACCTTATACTTAAACACAGAATTTCTCTTTCTCTTATTATTGTTATAGTTAACATGAGTTAACAAATTCATGTAAACTTGGGAAATAATGCGCAGCATATACACTCAGAAAAAATGATCTGAGAACCATCTTCCCCTTTAAAATTCACCTTAATTTACAGAGAATTTACAAAGTTTGAACTCAATATACTCATGGATAATGTATTTATAAGAAATAGAAATTTCATATTTTCTCTATACTAAGTTGTCTCTGAAACACGTGTTACCTCAGGTCCAAAGGTCTCCTTGGGTTATTTCGGTGAAGCCAGAAAACATTCATTATACCTCGAGCAGCACCATAGATTGTTTCTGGAAATAACTGTTACTGGATGTGGCAACTGATCCCAGGAGAAGAATGGAACATAGAGGAATGACAAAGTTCAAGTTAACTTGTGCTTTCCTTTTTACTGTAAAAGAAGAAAATACGAAGGCTTGAAAGAAACTCTGTCCCTGACTTTTTTTAGTGTGTTTTTACTCATATATAATTTTTCTGTAAACTTCTAAGTTGAGAATATTACAAAAAGATATAATGTGCCATTTGATGGCCAGCATAGAACAAAAGGAAATAACGTTGTTTTAAATATTTTCTACTGCAGGGACTGTGAAGGTGGCTCAGTGATAGAGCATTTGCCTTGTATGCTTGAGGCCCTGGGTTCGATTCCTCAGCACCCCATAAGAAAAAATAAGCCATAAGTGGTGCTGTGGCTCAAGTGGTAGAGTGCTAGCCTTGAGTTGAAAAGCTGAGGTAAAGTGCCCAGGCCCAGAGTTCAGGCCCATGACTGGACCCCCCCAAAAAAATCTACTGCAAAGAAACAAAGACATGGAGGTTTTAAAGTGTTTTATGAATGGATATTTTACCCCTGAGATGATTCTTTTGTTGCAGGAGTCAGTTATCAATTCCTTTAGTTTGGTCCTGAGTTCTCCAGAGCAATAAAGTTTCCAAAAAAGCATCCAGTGCGTATGAAGAGCAAAAGGAGCCATTTCTCACACCAATACTCCTTTAAGGAGGGTTCCAGTGAAATATCTGGTTTTTTGTTTCCTTTTTTGTTTAGCTGGTCTTGGTTCTGGGGCTTAAACCCAGAGGCTGGACCCTGTCCCTGAACAGTTTTCTTTCCAGCTCACCTATTCCCAAAGCTAGTACTCTACTGCTTGAACCAAAACTCCACTTCTGGCTTTTTCCCTGTGTAATTACAGATAAGACTTTGACAGACTCTCCTGCCTGGTTTGGCTTTAAACTAAGAAAGTAAGAAAGCCAAGTGACATCAACTGTATAGACTTCTCTTTTCAAACGAGAAATATTAGATGAAGTTTATTGTAAAGCTAATATTTGACAATTTTTACTTCCTTTTTTTATTGTGAGCATACCTTACAGAGGAGTTACAATTACATGGGCAAGATAACGAGTGCATTTCTTATCAATCATTGTTGCCTCCTCTTTGTTTCCCCTTCCCATCCCTTCCCATATACCCCCTCCCCCCAGCCGACCCTCCGACCCCCACCAAAGTTGTAAAGTTCGTTTTTCGACATGACGACTTGTACATCTCATTGTTGCAATGGGTCCACCTGTATCCCTAGTTAAACGATTTTTTTTAGAGAATATGTCCAGCATTGAATCCATAACATAACTCAACAAAAGTATGTGCACTGCATCTTTTTGGATTTTTTTTTTGCTTGGGAAGATTATTGATCTTGTCGTTCCTTTTGGGGAAACTTAAAGTCATATTTTACCTTTTTATAGGTTGTGGGGCATGTACTCTGATCCTGGGTGCTCAGCTACAGCACCACCTCTGGGTTTCTGGTGGTTAATTGAAGGTTACGGTCTCATGGACTTTCCTGAACAGGCTGGCTTTGAACCACAATCCTCTGGTCACAACCTCCTGAGTATCTAGGATTACAAATGTAAACCACCAGCCCCTGGCTCATATTTGCATTTATGTGCACTGAATGACACTGTGTAGACAAAGAATGGAAATTTTAACCAAATGATGACATTAAAATTGAAGTCCTCCTTTTCCATTTTCCTACATTAATGACTCATGAGCTATGGGACCCTTACATTAGCATTCTCTGCCATCTGTATAGGTGTATTTAGTATCAGGAAATGTTCATAGAGGAATATAGAAAGAATGAGATTTTTAGAAAGTAAAGGAGATAAGGTATGAAAGAATAGCATAGGAGATACATTTATCACACAGAGATGAAGAGCTAGCCTAAGAGATTTGGAATGCTAAAGGCAATGAGGTAAAGCCTACTTGAGAACTAGTTCTACAATAACCAAAAATGGTTGTCAAGACCAGTTTCTGGTATACCTTAATTACTATCATTTATTCCTTCTATCTGGAGTTATTCATTATTTTCTGTCACAAAAATTAATTAGCCTTTGCCTTTTTGGTGCCATAATGGACCAAAAAAATTTCAAAATCACACTTAGCCTACCCTTCTCTTTGTGATTATCAGTGAAGACACAAATCCTGGAATCGTTGAATTTCCAGAATTAAACTTTACCTGGCATCTAAGCACATTCTTACTATTAATTACTGTGACTTAATGAACAAAACTTTTTCAACACAGTATCCTCATATAAGTAAAGTAAATGAATTAGGGACTATTGTCAGGTGTCAGTATGAAAGGAGCAATTATATATTCCAAGTATGGGTTCTTTATTTTGCATTTACTAACTAAATGGTTTATTTGTTTTGTTTTGTTTAGTTTTTGTTCTTTTTGCCAGTCAAGGGGCTAAAACTCAGGGGTAGGGAATTTTCCTGAGCTTTTTTTTTTTCTTGCTCAATGCTAGCTCTCTATCACTTGAGGCACAGCACCACTTCCAGTTTTTCTTTTATGTGTTACTAAGGAATTGAACCCAGGCTTTTATGGATGCTAGGCAATCACCGTACCTTGAAGCCACATTCCCAGAGCCCTAAATAACTTTCTTAAGATGGCATTACTTTTTCGTTCCATAACGACGTATCATAATTTTGGCCAGGTGCTAGAAAATGATGTAGAAATCAATACAATAAGTCTAGTAAGGCTGGAGGGACAATGAATAACTGTCACTGTCTAGCCAGAGGGGCTTATCCCATGGAGCTGTTTCAATAAGCTGAGCGAGACAGCTCCTGACCCACAGCCAACCACCAGAATGAGAGGGCCACCTTGGGTTCCAGCCACATGGGGACCAGTACTTTTGAAAGAGAGAGATAACAAAAGTCAGAATTACAATTAAGTCTGGTGCTAATGGCTCAGAATTCTAATCCTAACTACACAGGATGCTGAGATATGAGGATCATGGTTCATAACCAGCCCAGGCAGAAACGTCTGTGAGACCCTTATTTCCAAAGAACCACCAGAAAATCAGAAGTAGTGCTTTGGGCTCAAGTAGTAGAGCACTGACTAACCTTTTGCTGAGGCTTTCGGGAACAGTGCCCATGCCTAGAGTTCCAGCCCCACAACTGACAAGAAGTGAACTTCCTAACACAAGAAGTGGACTGAATAGTATCCATTGTCCTAGGGAGCATGGTATCGAAGTCAGGCAGAGCTTCCTGTGAAGTTGAAGTCATAAGTAGATCAACTGGCTTCTCTGTGCCTTAGTTTCACCAGCTGCAAAACTCAACATAGTGAAGGATCCTCTTCCTCATGGGGATAGGGTAATGATGAGAGAGAGCCATGTTTTGTTTCATAATCCCACATCTGTTGCACAATTAATAACAGGCCCCAGCTGAGCCCTTTCCAGCTATCTTCCTGTCATTTGCTCACAGAATTGTGGAGAACCTTATCTGAAGGCTGCTCCCTCTGTGCCTAGCCATGCTCCAGATATCCCTCTGTATAAATCCCTTGTTTCCTCACAACTGTCCTGAGAGGATAATGAGGTCTGATGGTTGCGACCCTACCCAGAGCTTCACCTGTGGTCAAGAATCATCTGCTATGATTTTTCTGCCTGCTCAAACTGACTTAAGAAACCATTCAAGCCACAGGAAAATCAAAAACCACAAACAGACCAGAGACTGAAACAAGATACAGCTTAAAGACACAAGGCAAATGCAGTATATTTCCATCCCCACCCAAAATATCAAAGAAATCTTTTTTTGTACCTTAATAAAAAATGTTTTTCTAAAAGTTTTTTTTAATTTTTAATTTTTTACTTTAATTTTATTTGTTTTTTATTAACTTTTTTTTCTTCATCTCGGAATTTTCATTTTAGGGGTATATGTGAGTGTACTTTTTTTCTCTTTTCTTCTTAAACATTTTTTTGTTTAGCTCTACTGACCATTTGCCCTTTGTTTCTTTCCTTCTTACTCTTTTCACTTTTTCTT
The DNA here is from genome assembly GCF_024711535.1 of Dipodomys merriami. Taxonomy (NCBI): domain Eukaryota; kingdom Metazoa; phylum Chordata; class Mammalia; order Rodentia; family Heteromyidae; genus Dipodomys; species Dipodomys merriami. Next base: position 63,728 of record NW_027203164.1, read on the forward strand.
CTTTTTCATCTCCTTTGCCTGACTTAATTGCTATTCTGCTCATCCTCAGATATGCCAATAGTTGATTATTAGACCTTAGCCCCATTGTGTACACACTTAATCCAGAAATTTATTACTCAATTTAAAACCTCTTAGCCTTAAATTCCTTAACAGCAGTACTACCCTTTTTACCTGTATAATATTTTAAGCATTTTTATTTTTTAGTTTTTTACATCTCCTTTCTATCCATCCCATTCTCTTATTCTATCCACGTTCTTCTCTGAATATTACGTTTTCATTTTGCATAATTTTTAAGTGTTGAACGTCTTAATTTTTATTTTTTGTTTTTCTATTTTTTCTTGTCTTTTTTACTTTCTCTTTCTTCTTATTTCTCTCTCTCTACTATCATTCTATCCAACCTATTTCCTCTTTGAGATTAGGATTGAGATAAGTTAACTATCCCACTGCCTTTCTATATCCTTATATGCCTATTATTACCCATATCTCTCCCTAAACTTAATAATTTCTGTTTGCCAAATTCTTCTTTGAGGTTTGTAGCCCATTAATACATAGATGGTTGATGTTGAATAGGTATATCTGTAGAACTAGATTGTATCTGCAGATTTTTGACTGTGCAACTACAGACTTTGGTTGATGCTTGCCTTAAAATAGTGTGCTAGCACAAAACTGGCATTACTTTCATCCCAAATGGGCAGAGCAACCTGGAAAAACACAAGAAAAATGACAAGTCCGGGTATCTCAACTCCCACTCATGATAATGAGGGGTCAGAAAAGATAATCAATAATCCAGAGGAGAGTTCTCAAAGAGCTCTACAAACACTACTGGTAAATATAGTAAATGAAAAGATTGAAAACCTACAAAGGACTCTAAATTAGCATGATAGGGAGAGAGAGGAGGCAAAACAAAGATTAATACAAGAATATCATGAGTGTGAGGAAGCTACACAAAGATTGATACAGGAATTTGGTGAGCAGATTGAGAGCACTCAAAGAGAAATAAAGGAATGTCATGAGCAGGCTGAGATCAGTCAAAGAGAACTACAGGAACTGCGTGAACGTGAAGAAGCTAATCAAAAAGAAATACAGGAATTGAGAGAGTGGGATGAGAATGCAGAAAGATCACTAAAGGCATTCATGGAATCCATAAACAGAAAACTGAAAGAAGTCAGAGAGACCACAAAGGGAATGCTGAATGGAATCCCAACAGAAGGAATGGGAATAACCAATCAAATAAGTGATTTGAGAATAAACACTGAAAACCAAATTAAGGAAGAAAAGAAGTTCATACAAGTTCTAAAACAATGCTGCAACAAAGAATTTGAAGCCATCAAAGCAGACCAACTAGAAGAAAAAGGAATTTAAAACAAAGTATAAAGTCTCTATTGTAGGTTAGACCATGCAGAAGATCAAATCTCGGGGATTGAAGACAGCCTAGATATTATAGAGAAAGAACATACAACTATTTAAGAAAAATCCAAGAAATATGAGAAATCTATCCAACATTTGGAAGACACCATCAGAAGGCCTATTCTGAGGCTAATGGGTGTAGAGGAGAAGCTAGAGACAGAAGTTAATGGAATAGGAAATTTGTGTAACAGGACCCTAGCAGAGAACTTCCCAAACACCCAAAAAGATAGTCCTATTCAGATAAAAGAATCTAGTAGAACTCCAAATAGACCAGACCAGAATAGAACATCCCACCGTCAAATTATAAACCACACAGGATCAATTCAGACCAAAGAAAAGATCCTTAAAGATGACAAGGAGAAAAGATCAATCATCTATACAGGGAAATCAATTGGAATCACCTCAGATATCTCAGCGGAAACAATCATAGCAAGAAGAGCCTAGAATGATGGATTCCATGCCCTAAAAACAAACAACTATCAAACAAGAATTTTGTACCCAGATAAACTCTCCTTCTTGACTGGAGGTCAAATAAAAACCTTCCATAGCAAAGAAAAATTGATACAATATATCTCCACAAAACCAGCCCTACAAAACTTTCTTAAAGATGTCCTACACATAGAAAACCAACAAGATCACAATAAAGGCCAAGAAATCGCACCCAAACTGAGAATCCAAGAACCATAAGAAGAACCCAGTTGACTCAGCACCCAAGAAGGTGGATAAAATGGCAGGTACTCCCAAATACCTCTCAATCCTAACTCTCAACATTAACGGACTTAACTCTCTAATTAAGCAGCGTAGACTATCTAGTTGGATTAAAAGCAAGATCCTTCTATCTGCTACCATAAGGAGTCACATCTTGCCCATAAAAACAAACACATTTTGAATATGAAAGGCTGCAACCAAATCTACCAAGCAAATGGCCCCCATAAAGAGGCAAGAGTTGCAATCCTAATATCAGATAAAAGAGACTTCAAATTGAAATTCGTGAGAAGAGATAAAGAAGGTCACTACATACTAATTAAGGGATCTATCCTTCAAGAGGATATTACAATTCTAAATATATATTCGCCAAGCAATGGAGCACCCAAATTTATCCAAGAAACACTACTTTCCCTCAAATCCGACAGAGACCCAAAGACATTAATTGTTCGGGTATTTAACACACCAGTTTTCCCACTAGATACATCAACTCAGCAAAAACTCAACAGAGAAACCGCAGATCTAAACAACTGCATAGATCAACTAGATTTCACAGACAACTACCGAATATTTCACACAGCAGCATCAGAATACACGTTTTTCTCAGCAGCACATAGAACATTTTCCAAAATAGAACACATTTTAGTACACAAAGCAAACTTGTCCAAATTCATAAATATTGAAGTTATACCTTACATTCTCTCAGACCACAAGGAAATAAAATTAAAACTTAACACCAAAAGACACCAAAGAAAATCCTATAACACATGGAGGCTGAAAAACACACTGCAGAATCACAAGTGGGTCATGGAGGAGATTAGAAAGGAAATTCAAATGTTCATGACCACACAAATTACCAGCTCCTCTGGGACACAGGAAAAGCAGTACTCAGGGGCAAGTTTATAGCTCTGAGTTCCTACATCAACAAATTCGAGAGATCTGAAACCCACCATTTGATGAGACATCTGAGCCTCCTTGAAAAAGCAGCAAGATAATCCCCCATCTACTAGACGGTAAGAAATAATTAAAATTAAATCAGCATTAAATGAATTAGAATGCAAAAAAACCATCGAAAGGATCAACAAAACAAAGATTTGTTACTTCAAAAAATTAACAAAATTGACAGACTCTTAGCAAATCTTATCAGAAAAAGAATATAACAAACCCAAATAAATAAACTCAGAATCAACCAAGATTCAGAATATTATAAGGAAATATTTCTCAAAACTTTATGCTAATAAGTTTGAGAACTTAGCAGAAATCAACCTTTTCCTAGCAAATATTGACATGCTGAAACTAAACAAGGATTAGTTAAACCATTTAACAGGCCCATATCAAGCATTGAAATAGAAACCACAATAACAGACCTCCCATCTAATAAAGACCAGGACCAGATAGCTTTAGAGCAGAATTCTATAAGGCCTTCAAAACACAGCTCACACCAATACTCCTCCAAATCTTCAATGAAATTGAAAGAAAAATTTACTACCAAACACATTCTATGAAGCCATCATAAGTCCCATCCCCAAACCAGGCAGGGACTCATCACAGAAAAAGAACTATTTACCCATTTCTTTGATGAACATTGATGCAAAACTTCTCAACAAAATTTTGGCCAATCGATTTCAACAATTCATACAAAAAATCATACACCACGATCAAACAGGATTCATTTCAGTGAGGAAAAGCTGGCTCAATATACAAAAATCAATTAATATAATTCATCACATCAACAGGAGCAAGGGTAAGAACCACATAGTTATCTCAATAGATGCAGAAAAAGCATTTGACAAGATCCAACTCCCCTTTATGATGAAGGTTCTGGAAAAACTAGGAATCCATAGAACTTTCCTCAATATAATAAAGACTATATATGACAAACCTACAGCCATCATTAAACTTAATGGTGAAAAACTAAAGCCATTTCCTCTTAATTCAGGAAAGAGACAAGAATGTCCACTCTCTCCACTTCTCTTCAATCTAGTATTAGCATGCCTAGCTACTGGAATAAGACAAGATGCAAATGTAAAGGAGATCCAAATATGAAAAGAAGAAGCAAAACTCTCCCTCTTGTCATGATCTTGTATTTAAAGAATCCCATAGACTCCATTCCCAAATTACTCAAGCTGATTCAAAACTTTGGCAAAGTAGCAATGTATAAAATTAACCCTCAAAAAACAATGGCTTTTCTGTATACCAACAATGAGAAAAGTGTGGCTGAAATTAGGAAAGCATCTCCATTTGTAATAACCCACAAAAAATAAAATACCTAGGAATTAACTTAATCAAAGTAGTGAAGGACCTCTATGATCAAAATTTTAAAAACCTGAAAAAGGAAATCAAAAACGATCTTAGAAAGTGGCAAAAACTCCCATGCTCCTGGATTGGAAAGATCAACATCATGAAAATGGAAATACTTCCCAAGGCTATCTACAAATTCAATGAAATACCTATGAATATTCCAATCTCATGCTTCAAGGAAATAGAAGAGGGAATCCAATAATTCATAGGGAACAATAAAAGACCCCGAATAGCAAAAATGATCCTCAACAGAAAGAACAGTCCTGGATGAATATTAATACCAAATTTCAAACTCCAATACAAAGCAGTAATAATCAAAAGAGCTTGGTACTGGCACAAGAACAGACCTCAGGACCAATGGAATAGAATTGAAAACCCAGAAATGAACCTACAGACCTATAGCCATCTAATATTCGATAAGGGATCTAACAAAATAGAATGGAAGAAAGAAAGCTTCTTCAGGAAATGGTGCTGGCAAAATTGGTTAACTACTTGTAGAAAACTAAAACTAGACCCTTATATATCACCCTGCACCAGAATCAACTCCAAATGGATGAAAGACCTCGATGTCAAAGCAGACACTCTGAAAACATTACAGGATGGAATACGAAAAATCCCAGGTCTACTTGGCAAAGGCTGAAATTTTCTTAATAGAGACCCAGAAAAACAACAAATCAAAGAAAGGTTGGACAATTAGGATTTCATGAAATTGGAGAGCTTCTGCATGGCAAAGGCATAGCTAGCAAGATCAATAGAACGACCACGGACTTGGAGAAAATCTTCATGAGCCATACAACTGACAAAGGTCTCATATCTAAAATAAATCCCCCCACAACAAATCTTAAAAGAAACAACTGCCCAATAAATAAGTGGGCTAAAACCTTAAAGAGAAACTTCTCTGAAGAGAAAAGAAGGATGGCCAATAGACACATGAACAAATGCTCAACCTCTCTAGCCATAAAAGAAATGCTAATCAAACAACTTTGAGATACCACCTCACCCCAGTTAGAATGGCTATAATCAAGAACTCTGATAACAACAGGTTCTGGAGTGGATTTGGACAGAAGGGAACTTTATTGCAGTGTTGGTGGGAGTGTAAATTTGTTCAACCACTTTCAAAAGCAGTATGGAGGTTCCTCAAGATTCCACATAGAGCTCCCCTATGACCGAGGCAATCCCACTTTTGGGCATTTACCCAAATGTTCACAAACAAGACCACATTAAAGCTACCAGGACAACTATGTTTATTGCAGCATTATTTACCATAGCTAAGATATGGAACCAACCCAGATGCCCCTGGGTAGATGAATGGATCAAGAAAATGTAGTATATATACACAATGGAATTCAATGCCTCTATCATAAAGAATGACAGTGCTCCATTTGTTAGGAAATGGAAAGACTTGGAAAAAATTTTATTAAGTGAAATAAGCCAGGCCCAAAGAATCATAGGTCCCATGGTTTTCCTTATTTGCAATAACTAGTATATGTCTGAGTCAAGCAAAACAGGTCAGATAAGTTGATGTTAGGGAAATGAACATTTAGATATGTATTCAAATTTTTTTCTTTCATACGATTGTTTCCAGTATATTTATAAGATTATTTCTTTGTTGCTTTTTATGCCCCTCCCCCACAGTATAATCCCTGCTTTCACTGTATTTGACGTTGTTATAATTTATGGAGCATGGAAGGGAAAAAACAAATCGTTTAAATAGAGATTACAGGTGGACCCATTGCAACAATGAGACATAGAAGTCGTATGTCGAAAATGAACTTTACAACTTTGGTAGGGGGAGGTGGAGGGACAGGTATGGAGGCAGGGAGAGGATGGGATGGGAAGAGGAAACAAAGGAGGAAGCTACAATGCTTGATAAGAAATGTACTCATTATCTTGCCCATGTAATTTTAAACTCTCTGTACAGTATTTTCACAATTAAAAAAAAAAGAATCGGCTGCTGTGGACTAAAAGATTGGGATAATCCATCTAAATTGATGACTGCGCATGTTGCTACATGTCTGCCATCCCAACTACAGAGGACCAGGTCTGGTGGAGCATACATGTTACAGATAGGAGGACCTTGATCCAGCCCAGCCAGAGCATATATTGAGGCTCTGTTTCAGAAATGCCCAAGACAGAAAGGTGGCTCCTCAGAGCCAGGGAGTGGACACAAGTAGGGGGTCATGGTGCCCCCAGAGGGGTGTCTAACCCAGGGTAGGGGTAGTTTTGGGCCAGCCACTCACATGTACTGCTGTGAAATGTTGCTTGAGGCTGCTGCAGGTGGGGCGAGCAGCGATGGCAGTTGCATTGCAGACACATGGCCTCAGAGCCAGGGACCAGGTTGGGCTTTATGCAGCCCGGCAGGGTGCCATGGCCTGATGTCTGAAATCCCGAACCATGTGCAGGGAGGGCGCTGGGGCATGGGCAGCCATCTCATTTCGTTCTATATTCCAAAGTTGCCTTGAGTCTCTTCCTCACCACTCAGCCATCTCTACCTTCCTCAACTGCTGGTAGTGGTGTAAAATAACAGCGGGAATCCCGGTGCTACCTGGCAGCATGGACTGTGAGCGTGGCCACCATTCTTATATCTCACTGGTCAGAAAGTACCATGAAATAATGGTGGAGTGGCCAGAATCCTGTGATGCAAGCAGCATGGGCGGAGTCAAGAAGATAGCAGTCCTTTTCCTGGGTAACAATGTCCAATTCAGTTGGAGAGGGTGACCTGCTTTAGCCAGATGGCTGCACAGATTGTTGTGTATGTCTGTTTGTTCCCAGTCCCAGACGTTGAATTGAGGATATGGGCACAGTCTGTGAGCTGCTTTGGCTCAAGGCTGGCCTTGCACACTGGAGCCACAGGGATTCTGGCTTTGTTGGCCCTGAAGTTGGACTTTCCTGACTAGGGTGACTTGGACCATGATCCTCCCATCACAGCTTTGTAAGTATCAAGGAAGACTGCTGAGAGCCACTGGTGAGTGCCTAATCATTGGTCTTATTGATGTTCTTGGACAGAATGGTGAGTTCCCTATTCTCGAGTTTAAGTTGTGGGAGCTGTAGCCCATAGTTTGAATCCTGGTTCTGCCACTTCCAAATGGAAGGAGATCCTAAGAAACTTAATCCTGTCCATATGATTACCAATGGAATATAATGTATGTCATGATTGAAAGAGCAGTTCCTGAATGATTCTAGGTTAAAATTATATACAATTATGTTATAGGAAACTGATCGATGTGAGTTAATTCTTTATGAAGCATTTAAACAATCACATTCATAAAACGGAATCATAATGCAATACTTAAGAAATACTATTACAGGACTGGGATTGGAACCTATGGACTTGGTAACTCTGTTGCACTGTGTGGGAAGGGGAAACTGGCCTCCTTGAAGTCAAGAAATTCAAGTCTGTTCCTTAGGCCTGAAATAAATCCCCACCACTAGAAAACATCCTATTCATGTACAATTTACATATGATTTATATTTATATACATATGTTGACTCCATATTGCATTCAGTGCAGTTATTTTATTTTTTTGTTTTATTCATATTTTGACCATTTATTTTGACTATTATGGCACATAAAAATTGATTACATTGTTTACATAAGATATAGGTCTGCATATGTATTCCACTTCATACCTGACACCCAGGACTTTCACAGAAAAGGAAAACATGTGTCACCATCAACTTTTTATTCCATAATTCATTTTTGGGGAGTGCTGGCATCTGAACTCATGCCTACAAGCCTACAAGGCCCAATTCATGAATGGGTGAGGGTTAGTACACCATCCTGGGGCAAACTGAGCTGACAGGCTGTTCCCAGGACCTGAGATCAAGCCACAGGTGTTAGCAAAATAAGAACAGATTGACATGCAGATGGCAGTACGCTAATAAATATGTACTTTTATAGTTTTTAGAGATGTCTATATATTATTCAGTTATATAGACTACATTCCTTCCAATTACTAGGTATTAATCATGCGTCCATGTAATTAATGTTATTGTTTTCATCCTTACACTATTAAAGAAATCAATCAGTGTCCTGAAATTATTGTGTTCCTTTAAGTAATAATATTTTTTATGCTTCACAAATATTAAATAAAATCAATTAACCTCCTGAAATTATGCTGTCTAAATTTCTAGGAGCATCATTCATGATCAACTCATTGAACCTTGACATTGTTAACATTCCATTGTTCTTCCTATGGATGGGAACCATTTTCTTAGTATCTCCTGCCATTGATTGGTGTTAGGAGGGGGATTTGAAATCAGGGCCTATGTTGCCACGTGGGCCTATGGATTCCCAGATAGTCTGTCAGCCCTCAGCAACACAAAGTGAAGTACCTTTTGCAACAGTGTCATTCAGACCCATGAGGGTCACCGTGCAAAGGAAGAAAATATAAAAAGGCCACATTTTTTCTGTGCATTGTTTTCTCTGCAAGACCTGGGGGACTAGGATCCCAGAAGCAGCTGTAGGTCTAGTGGCTGCACCCCAGACTAGGGTGATCGAAGCTGAGGCACAGTTGCCACAAGCTGACATCAAGCCCGTACTGAGAAAAGTAAAATAAAAAATTTAGCTCCCTCCCTTGCAATTCATGATGTATATTCTTCCAGACTTTGGATTTGAACTCAGGATCTGGGTAAATCAGCAGCAATGTGGATGAAGGGGAAATCACTGTACTTGAAGATAAGAAAGTCAGGCCTGTTTACTAGTCCTGAATTCAAGCCCCAGCCCTGGAAACATACTATTTATATACATTGTAAAGATAGGATTTATACTTACTTATAGGTGTTCAGTCCATACATGTGTGTGGTTGTTCCTTGAATTTTTTGTTTTATTCATTTATTTACCATTGATTGTACTATGATGATACCCATTCCGTTTATTACATTAATGACATCCTGTCACAGAGCATCTAGATTTGTATAAATGTTCTCCATCTTGTCAGTGTTCTCAGGATCAAAAGGATATTCAAAGAAAAGGAAGACGATTTCACACTTGGCTTCTTACTCCACAACCCACTTGTTGGTAATGCTGGGATCTTAACTCAGGTCCTAGTAGGACCAATTGGCCAATAAGTCAAGGTGAACACACCAAATTGTGAGCAACTAAGGATGTAGGCCATTCACAGGATCTGACATTGATCCCCAGGGTCATCCAGTATAGTCATAAATTCATAATTTAAACATACAATCTATATTGATATACATGTGTAAACAGCATCTTGTATTTATTGAACTTCTCTTTATTTTGTCTCTATTTCATGGAGGTATTGTGTATTTCACTAAATATGGTGACAGGTATAACTTTGCTGACATGGATGACAACCTGTTCCTATGGTTATAGGGTTGCCTATGAATTCCTCTTCTTGGTTGAGATTCAGGTCTTTCACAGGAGAGGAAAACATTTGTAACAACTGGCTTCTGACCCAGAATTTGCACAGCACATAAAACAGGTGCAACGACTGGCTTCTCACATCAGGGTGAATTTTTGGCAGTGCTGGGTTTTGAATTCGGGGCCTAGGAGGCCCAACTGCCAAATCAGTCCATGTGATCACACCAGACTTTGAGCCACTAAGGAGATGGGCTCTTCCCAGGAACTGAGATCCAGCCACAGGGAGGCCAAAATAGTGCTCAATGCATCATTGAAACATGGGATATATATTCACATTCGTGTGTGGACTGCATCGTTCATTGAGTGTACTTATTGTGTTTATTTTGTATGCTATTCATGGATGTATTGTGTATTTTCTTATGTATATGATGACAGGTATAACTGGGCTGACATGGATAACAATTTATTCCCATAACCAGAGGGTGGTCCATGCATTCTCCATCCTAGCTGAGACCAAAGACTTGCACAAGAAAGGAAAACAGAAGCAACAATTTGCTTCTGACATCAAGATGAATCCTTTGGCAGGGCTGGGATCTGAACTCGGGGCCTAGCAGGCCCAATTGGTGAATGAGTCCACATGAGCACACCAGCCTGTGAGCGACGAAGGAGCTATGCATTCTCAGTACCTGAGTTTGAGCCCCCCTGGGGGAAGTGTGCAGAGCAAAATAGTCATCCATTCATAAGCTGAAGATAGAATGCAAATAAGTACATATTTCTATAGAGTAGGATTGATGGTGACCTGTGATGGAATTCCAATCTGTGAGTACCTATATTCGGATCTTTCCTGATGCATCCATTTCATGTCTGTGATGATTATTGTCATGCTTCACTAACTCTTCTCTACAAATAATCTATACCCAATGAGTCTTGCATATTATTTCCTACTCACATCACGCATGAACTACTCATTCAAGAATGAGATCAATCGCATGCCATGACTCTTCCTAGGTCTAGAAACAAGTATCTCAGGATCACCGGCCATTTCCTCCTCCTAGGCAGACTGAATTCAAGCCTTAGTCCTGGAAAACATACTCCTTATATACATTTTAACGATAGGATTTATATTTCCATTCAGATGTTCAGCCCATATTGTGTTTGGTGCATTTATTCATTTTATTTCTTGTTTTATTCATTTATTCACCATTTATTTTATTGAATTTGATGACACCTATACCATTTATTACATTGTTTACATCCTATCACATAGAATCTAGATTTTAGATGTGTTCTCAACCATGCCTGGCAGTGATGGAGAACTCAGTGTCTAGCAGGCCCAATTCATGAATGGGTGAATTTGAGCATGGGAGCCTCTAGCCAATGAAGCTCTCAAATGGTTCCCAGGCGCTGAGATCGACCCTCACTTTTGGCCAAAACAGCGATATATGGATAGGCAGACAGTGGTATACAAATAAATATATATTGTTAAAGAGAGCCAGAGCCGTCTATCTATGATTGAATGACACCTACTACGTTCCTACCAACTCAGGTATTTATTATACCACCATTGAAGGAATATTATTCTTTTCATGCTTAATGAACTATACGTTAAGATCAATCAGCATTCTAAGATAATTGCATCCAATTTTAGACTAGACGGTTGCATGAACAACTACTCATTCAATTGGTATTCCCATGCATAGGAATGAGTCTCTTGTGTTCTCCTGCCATTGGTGTCAGGACTGGGATTTGAACCCAGGGCTTATGTTGACAGATTGGCCTATGGCTTCACTGATAGCACACCAGCCATCAGCAATTGCAGGTCAGGTCCACTTTGTAGCCATGTCATTCAGATCCAGGATGGTCACCATTCTAAAAAAAAATCATAAAGTGCCAGCCCTCTGCAGCTCACCACTTTTTGTGTTTTCCAGCTTCTTTTTTCTTCCTGCAAGCCCTTTGGGCCTAGGATCTCAGGATCAGCTATGGGTCTGGAGACTGCAACCCAGCCTAGGGAGATCCAAGCTGAGGAAATGTTTCCAGGACCTGAGTTCAAGCACCATGGATGGACAAAAAAATAAAAATATTAATTATTTAACTATATATAAAATAAAGCTCCCTGGTTTGCAATTTCTGCCAGTTTTCTTTCGTAGCCTGGGATTTGAACTCAGGGTGTTGGCAAATTTGTAGCAATGTGAGGGAACAGTTGCCACTACTTGAGTTCAAACCCCGTGCCAACCAAAAATGAAAAACTAAGTCACTGACCTTGGCAGGGGGAGGTAGTTGTGGAGATAGGAGGGAAGGGATGGTAGGGGGAAAACAAAGGAGGAGTCAATAATGCTCAATAGGAAATGTACTCATTACCTTGCTCCTGTAACTGTAATCCCTCTGTAAAACACTTTTGCAATAAAAAAGTACAAAAAAAGAGAAACAATGTCGTTCTCAGAGAAGCAATTTAGAAGTAAGGAAGGATGTCTGAATAGCTGTACAAATTCCACACTGCTTTTTTTTAATGTTCAGTATGGAACTGAGTAAACATAAATGCTTCCATTAAAAAAAAAGAAGTCACTGTCTTGGAACTGGGGCCAGTATTTCTGCCATTGCTAGGATTTGAGATCACGGACCAGGTCACTCTTTTACACCATGGTTGAAGGCGAAGTTCACTGTCCTTGAGGAAAAGAAATTCAGGCTAGAGTTCCCAGGGCCTGAATGAAGGCTCTGCAATGCAAAAAATGTTTCTATCCATGTTTAATATATGATATACACTTATATATGTATGTTAATTTCATATTATGATTTTTATTATTGATTTTGTTTTTTATTTATCTTGTATTCATTTATTGATTGATTATTGTAATTAGTATTATTATACACATAATATTTATTACAATTAGCACATCTATAATAAAATTCTATACAATAATTTAGGATATTTACTCATTTTTATTAATATTTTATTAAGTGTTGAAACATAATACATAATTAAATGGAAGCATTTGTCACAGTATTCACAAGTTTAGAGTCTCTCCCAAGTATGAGCTTTGTACAATCTTTGAATATCTTCCTATTGGGATTTCTTTAAATGATTTATAGTCAGAAATCTTTTCCTGGGGATAGGCAAGTGAGGGATAAAATTGTAAGAGTGGGACTAGAAATGTGGCTTAGTAGTAAAGAGCTCGCCTAGCATGCAGGAATGCCAGGGTTTAATCCTCAGTGCCACATACTCAGAAAAAACAGAAGCTGTGGAGTGGCCTAAGTGGCTAACCTTGAGGAAAAGGAGCTCAGAGACAGTACCCACGCCCTAAGATCAATCCCAAGACTGCCAAAAACAATAGACGAGATGTCAGTGGCTCACACATGGAACTCTAGCTTCTCAGGAGGCTGAGAGCTGAAGATCACAGTTCAAAGACAGCCTAATCAAGGAAAGCCTGTTAGACGCTTATCTCCAGTGAACCATGAAAAGACCCTATGTGGCACTGTGGCTCAAGTGGTAGAGTGTTCGCCTTGACCTGAGGGGCTAAGGGACAGTGCCCAGGCTTGAGTTCAAGACACATTATTGGGGAAAAAAGTGAAGGTTAATCCAGGTACTTTTCTTATTTGCTAATTATGAGATCATTCCTTGGAAAATGAACACTGATGTATACCAGAATTGGAGTCAGAGCTTAAGGTTCAAGTGTAACACATCCATATGCCCAGCCTCTCAGACTGTAGCATTGTAATCTTGTGTCCTACAGGGTTCTGAAAGGTCAATGTTGAAAGGCTTAATATGCTCCCCAAGCCCTTTGTGATAAGTAGTTGACTTGTATTGTCAAGGTCATTACAGTTCTGAACAGCAGAACACCAGTAGTTCAAGCCCATCATCCTAGCTCAGGAGGCTGAGGTCTGAGGATCACAGGGTGAAGCCAGCCAGGCAGAAAAGTCTATGACACTCTGACTTCCACATCTGAAATATCAGATATTCAAGAGCTTCCTGTGTTTCCTTTGGTGATGAGAAGTACTTGCAAACTAAATGTTCTTCGAGTTTGGAGCTATAGAAGCAAGAAATAAATATTATTGACCAATCTTGGGTTCAGATGAAGTTCTCAGGATCCAAGCCCTAGCCCTGTTAGCAGGAAGAACTCCAGTGTAACACTGATTTGAAGGACAGAAAACAGTTTCAAATGCCAGGCTAGGTGCAGAAACCAGGCCTACAGGATTAGGAGGCAGAATGTACACATTCAACAGGTAAGTGATCGGCAAAACCACTTCATTTATTCCAGGCACTGCCAGCAATGGGAAGAAACCTGAAACATTTGTTAGAGTTACACCAGGGTCAGGCTTTTGTCAGCCTCGTCAAACAATGACTAATTAACCTTCCTCCCATAGGTGAAGGGAGTTAACAATGGAGAGCCAATTTAGTCGGGGAGAAGGGAGGAACAGAGTAGAAAAACCCTGCTCTCTGGTCTTAGGGAGTGGGCTTTTGACTATCTGTCAGATGTGAAGGCCCTTCTTCTACCTCTGCCAGTCCTTTCTCCTTCCTTCATTCTCTACATGATTAATGCAAATCCCCAGACCCACTAGAGTCAGGGTTGTTTCTCTTCTTTCTCCAAGCACCGGAGTTAGAACCTGGCTCTGCCCAATTGTCTCTGGGGCCCTAGGCTACCTGAGAAGTGGGAAAGAGACAGTCTTCCTGCTCTGTGCTTGTGTAAAGGCGATGCTGGTGTCCTGGCACACTGCATAAGGCCTAATGACTGGGAAATGTTCCCTTCTTTCCTCCTGAAATCCAAGACCAGATTCATCTATCATCTTTCTTTCTTTTTTTCTTTCTTTCTTTCTTTCTTTCTTTCTTTCTTTCTTTCTTTCTTTCTTTCTTTCTTTCTTTCTTTCTTTCTTTCTTTCTCTCTTTCTCTCTTTCTCTCTTTCTCTCTTTCTCTCTTTCTCTCTTTCTCTCTTTCTCTCTTTCTCTCTTTCTTTCTTTCTTCCTTCCTTCCTTCCTTCCTTCCTTCCTTCCTTCCTTCCTCCTTCCTTCCTTCCTTCCTTTCAGGTGGTTCCCAGGTGCTGAGATTGAGCCTCAGGTTTGGCCAAAACAGTGATACATGGATAGGCAGACGGTGATATACAAATAAATATATATTGGTAAAAAGTGCCAGAGACGACTATGTATTATCGAATGACATCTACTACTTTCTTACCAACTCTTTGGTATTTATTATACTTCCATTGAAGGAATATTATTCTTTTCATGCTTAATAAACTATTAGTGAAGATCAATCAGCATCCTAGGATTCTTGCTTCCAATTTTAGACTAAACCAATGCAGGAACAACTCTTTAAATCAGTATTCCTATGCATAGGAACGAGTCTCTTGGGATCTCTGACACTGGTAGGTGTCAGGACAGGGATTTGAACCTGGGGCCTATGTTGACAGGTGGGCCAATGGCTTCCCTGATAGCCTACCAGCCTTCAGCAATGGCAGGTCAGGTGCACTTTGCAGCTGTGTCATTCAGAACCAGTAGGGTCACACTGCAAAGAAAAAAATTATACCCCCCAACCCTCTGCAGCTCACTACTTTTGGTGCTGTTCCACTTTTTTTTTATCTTCCTGCAAGCCCTCTTGGCTTGGGATCCCAGTATTAGCTGTAGGTCAAGAGGCTGCAGCCCAGCCTAGGCATATAAAAACTTAGGCAGTGTTGCCATGATCTGAGTTCAAGACCCATGGTTGGCAAAAAAAGAACAAACAAACAAATAAATAAATAAATTATTCATTTATTTACTTAACTAAATTAAAAAAAATGGAATTTCTGCTAGTTTTATTTCCTATCCTGGGATTTGAACTCAGGGTCTTGGTAAATCTATACCAATGTGAGGGAAAGTGCAGAGTCGCCACTACTTTAGTTCAAACCCCGTGCCAAGCCAAAATTAAAAAATTAAGTCACTGATCTTGGCAGGGGGAGTTAGTTGTGGAGATGGGAGGGAAGGGATGGTAGGGGGAAAACAAAGGAAGAGGCAACAATGCTCAATAGGAAATGTACTCCTTACTTTGCTCATATAACTGTAACCTCCTGTACATCATTTTTAGAATAAACATCATACAAAAAATAAACAATGTAGTGCTCAGAGAAGCACTTTGGGGGTAAGGGAAAGATGTCTGAATAGGTGTACAAAATTTTACACTGCTTTTTTTTTAATGTTCAGTATGGAACTGAATAAACATAACTGTTTTCATCAAAAAAAATTGTCACTGTCTTGGAAATGGGGCCAGTATGTCTGCCATTGCTGGGATTTGATCTCACATTCCAGGTAACTCTTTTGCACCATGGGTAAAGGCAAATTCAGGCTAGAGTTCGCAAGGCCTGCAGTAAGGCCCTGAAATGGAAAAATATTTATGATATATACTTACATAGGTATGTTTATGACATATTATGATTATTGTCACTGTTTTTTATTTCTTTTATTTTTATTTTATTCATTTATTCATTGTTTAATGTATTTAGTGTTATTACATACATAATATTTATTACATTTTGTACATCTACTATAAAATTATACACAATAATTTAGGA
>NW_027203164.1:85000-102654 GCF_024711535.1 Dipodomys merriami
GATGTGGTCCTGAGAAATCATGCTCAGGGTTTCATATATGCAAAGCACTCTACCCCTAAGGCCCATTCTCAGCCCTCTACTTCAGATTTGGTAGTTTTTTTCTGCTTTTTCTTGTTGTTGTTGTTGTCTGTTGTAGCATTTAAAGTCTGGACCTGAGTGCTGTCCCTGAGCTCTTCAGCTATAGTCTTGTGCTCTACCACTTTAGCCACAGCACCACTTCAGGTTTCCCTGAGGTTCATTGGAGTTCAGTGTCGCAAGGACTTTCCTGCCCAGACTAGCTTTGAATCATGATCTTCAGATCTCATCCTCCTGAGTAGCTAGGATTACAGGCATGAGCCACAAGCACCAAACTTCCACTTCAGGTTTCTTAGTGGTCAATTGGAGATAATAGTCTCATGGGACCTTTTGTGTCTGAGATAGTTTGGAACCGAGATCCTCACATCTCATCATCCTGAGATGGCAGGATGACAGACCTTAGCTCTAGACACCTAGGCTGTGGCACTCTGCTGCAAGGGGGTCCTTGTATCCACGAGGTGGAGGGCTATCCATGAGCCCAGAGGTAAAGGTCAGTGCCTAGGTCCCAAGTTCAAGGTTCATGACTGAGAAAACCAGAACAAAACAATTGTCGGCATGAGACAACTCACTAGACTTCAATAATACATAATTTTGTAAATGCCATGGGGACACATCTGAGCCACAATATTCTTTTTTAATCAAACTTCTTTTTTTCTTTATTATGAAAATACCCTACAGAGGGGTTACAATTACATCGGCAAAGTATTGAACACATTTTTTAGTAAACATTGTTGCCTCCTCCTTTGTTTCCCCTTCCTATCCCTTCCCCCTCACTCCCCCCCCAACCAAAGTTGTAAAGTTCGTTTTTAGATGTAATGAATTGTACATCTCATTGTGGCAATGTGTCCACATGTTTCCCTATTTAAACAATTTGCTTTTTCCCTTCCCCTCCACAAATAATACCAACATCAAATACAGTGAAAATAGGGGTTATACTGTGGGGGAGAGACCTACAAAGCAACAAATAAATCATCTTACAAATATGTTAGAAACAATCGCATGAAAGAAAAAATATTTGAATCCTTATGGTGTTGTTCATTTCGCCTAAGAGCAACATATATAACATTTTCTGCTTGTCTCAGGCATATACTAGTTATTGCAAAGAAGTAAAAGCATGGGACCTATGTTTCTTTGAGCCTGTCTTACTTCACTTAATATAATTTTTTCCAAGTCTTTCCATTTCCTAACAAATATGGCAATGTCATTTTTTTCTTTTGGAGGCATAGATTTCCATATTTATATATATATATATATATATACATATATATATATATATATATATATATATATATATATATATGTCACATTTTTTGTCTGCAAAATCATCTCAGTTGTGGAGCTCTTACAAGGACCAGATGAATGAATGCACCCTGTGAAGGACACAGCACGTGAAACTCTTTGCATGACTCAGCACACAGCACCCAGTGCAGGATTCAGCACAGTGCACCCTGTAAAGGACTCAGCACACTGCACCCTGTAAAGGACTCAGCACAGATCACCTTATGAAGGGCTCAGCACATAGCTCTATTCCACAAATTGTCATTAGAATTAGGGTGGTTTCATCTGTATCACTCTTCTTTGAGGAACATTTCAAAAACCACAAAAGATCACATCTAATGGTTTAGAGGGGTGTATTTTTTAGGGGGGTTACCCATGGGGCTTGAACTCAAAGCATGTGGATACTGTTCTAATACCATTTGCTCAGGGCTAGAGCTCTGCCACTAGGAGCCACATTTTAAAGTGTCTCACAGACTTCCTGCCAGGGCTGGGTTTTAAAGCCCCTAAACAGCTAGGATGATGGGGTTAAGCCAGCCATCAGCGTCTGGTTCCCTGCAGCTGGGTTGCAGTGGTTTACATATGGCTAAGTCAGGTTAGGTGGCAGCTGTCAGCGCCAGACTCCTAGCTTGCTCTGTGATGATGTATTTGAAGTTCTGTCCTTATATCATTGCAGGTAGAATGTTCTACCTTGTTTTTGGCGGCAGTCCTGGGGCTTGAGTAAAGGCTTAGAAAATGTTCCTAAATATTGGTGCTCCAGGCTCACATTCAATTGATTGAAAAACAGCAGAACTTCTGGATTTTCTGTTTAAGTGGCACTGAGAAATCCAACCCAGGGCTTCTTGCTTGCTAGGCAAGCACTCACCCAACGAGCCCCAGGAGTGAATGAGGTATAAATAGATAGAGCTTCCTGTATATAAGTATTATATACACAAAAAGAGAGATGTCTGTATATTATTGAATTATAGATAATATTACTACCAAATATTAGGTTTTAAATTATGTCTCCATTTAATGATGTTCCCAGTTGAACAATTAATAAAGCATTAATTAATAATTACTCAATATCCTGTTATTATTTATCATATATGTACATACATCCATACATATAATTACATATTTTATAAATGAGACAAATTAAATTATGCAGCGTGTGTTACAACCAATTATTAGGTATTTAATTATGTCTCCATGTAATTTTTATTCTCTTAATGCTCAAAAAATATTAATTAAACTCAATGCAAGTCCTATAATTATTGCATCTAATTTTATGCCAGAATGATTCACTACTAATTCAATCTTTCTTCCACCTATGTCATTTCTTTCCTTTATGACATCCTATTTCATAGCATGTAGATTTGCATATAATTTATACATCCTACCTGTCACCGAGCACTTTCAAAGAAGAGGAAAACGTGTCACACTCGGCTTCTCACTCCATGATTACATTTTTGGCAGTGCTTGGATCTAAACTCAGGGCCTAGAAGGCTCAGTTCATGAATGGATGACTGCCAACACAGCAGCCTCTAGCCAATTCAGCTGCCAGGCAGTTCCCAGGCCCTGAGATCGAGCCCTGTATGTTGACTCCATATTGCACTTAGTGTAGTTATTCATTTTATTTTTGTTTTATTCATTTACTTACCATTTATTTTATTGACTGTTATTAAACATGAAACATTTACTACATTTATTACATAGGATATGGATTTGCCTATGTATGAAACTTCACACCTGACACCCAGGAATTTCACAGAAAAGGAAAACATGTGTCACCATAGGCTTCTTACTCCACCATTCAATTTTTGTGAGTGCTGGCATCTGAACTCATAGCCTACAAGGCCCAATTCATGAATGGGTGAATGTCAGCACACCAGCCTGGGGCATATAGAGCTTACAAGAAGTTGCCAGCACTTGAGATCAAGCCCCAGGGTTTGACAAAATAAGAACAGATTGACATGCAGATGGTAGTACACAAATAAATATAGATCTTTAAAGAGTGCCAGATATGTCTATACATTCTTCAGTTATATATACTATATTCCTAACAATTGTTGGGTATTTATTATGCCTCCATGTAATTAATATTTTCATTTTCATCCTTAATGAAATATTAATTAAATCAACTACTGTCCTGAAACTATTGCATCCATGTAATTAATAGTATTCTTTTAATGTGTCAAAATATATCCATTAAAATCCATTGGCCTACTAAACTCACTCTGTTTAATTTTATAGTAGTATCATTCAGGAACAACTAATTCAACCTTGACATTCATAACCTTCAATCAGTATTCCTATGTATAGGAACCAGATTATTAGGATCTCCCTGCATTGGTAGGGGTCAGAACCGGGCTTCGAACACAGGGCCTATGTGGCTGTGTTGGCCTATGGCTTCCTTGGTAGCCTGCCAGCCTACAGCAATGCCAGGTTAGTAACACTTTTCAGCCATGTCATTCAGACCCAGTATGGTTACCTTGCAAAGAAAACAAGTGTAAAACCTGCAGCCATTGGCAAGTTGCTGATTTTTTGTTGTTGTTTAGTTTTTTTTGTAAAAATAACGTACAGTCGGGTTAGAATTATATGGGCAAGATAATGAGTACATTTCTCATTAAACATTGTTGCCTCCTCTTATGTTTGCCTTTCCCATCCCTTTTCATATACTCCCTGCCCCCCCACCAATGTTGAAAAGTTCTTTTTTCGACATAATGACTTGTACATCTCATTGTTGCATTAGTTCCAGCTGTATCCCTATTTAAACGATTTGTTTTTTCCCTTCCCCTCCACAAATTATACCACCATCAAATACAGTGAAAGCACGGGTTATACCGTGGGGAAGGGACATACAAAGGAACATAGAAGTCATCTTATAAATATGTTAGAAACAATTGAATGAAATAAAAAAAAAAAACTTTTGAAGAGTTACCTTGGGGTTCATTTCTCTAACATCAACTTATCTGACCTTTTCTGCTTGACTCAGACATATACTAGTTATTGCAAATAAGGGAAATCTTATCTGTGTCATTTTATTTATTTTTATTCTTGTCAGTCTTTGGGGCTCAGGAACCCAGGTTCGGCTGTGAGTCCAGTGGCTTCAACCCAGCCTGCAGTGATCAAAGCTGAGGCAGAGTTGCCATGATCTGAGTACAACCCCTGTGCTTGACAAAATAAAAATAAATAAATAAATAAATACATACATACATACATTAAAAATATTTAAAAAATTATGAGGCTCTGTGGTTTGGAATTGACGCCATTTTTTTCTGCCAGGCCTGGGATTTGAACTCAGGGTCTGAGAAATCTGAAGCATCGTGGGGGAAAGGGAAGCTCACCATGCTGGAAGAAAAGAAAGTCAGGCCTGTTCCCAGGGCCTGAATTCAAGTCCTAGCACTTGAAAAAATATATTTGTATATAATTTAAATACATGATTTATATTTACAGGTTTAGTGCATATTGTGGTTCATGTAGTTATTGATTTTATTTTGTGTTTTACTTATTTCTTATTTATTTTAGTCAGTATGATTACACATATAATATTTTTTACATCCTATTACATAAACATAGATTTCCCTATGTATTATCCATCATTCCTGAGACCCAGGACTTTCGCCAATAAGGGAAACAAGTAGGACAATTATATTCTTCCACCAGGATTAAGTTTTTGGCAGTTCTGTGATTTGAACTCTGGGCCTACAAGACCCACTTCATAAATGGATCATTGTTAGCACACCAGTCTGATGCAAGTGAAGTTGGCTGGCAAATTTGAGGACCTGAGATCAAGCCATAGGGGTGGTCAATATATAAACAGATAGATGTGTAGATTGCACTGTGTGTGTGTTTACATATGTATATGCATCTATAAATAAATGTATACCGAGACAGATAGGCATTTGTGTAGATTCTATTGAATAACTCTCTATATAATGTGATGTCTATATCTTATTTTTATATATTCTATTGCTACCAATTATTTGGTCTAAAATTATGCGTCCATTAATTAATCATGGAAGAAGACTTAATAAAGTATTAATTCAATTAATCAATGACCTATATTTATTGTGTACAATCTTATACTAGATTGACTAGCTAATTAGTAATTGAATTAGCACATGTCAAACCTTCTATTAGTCTTCCTATATATAGGAATAGATAAGAATGAGTTTCCTTGCATCTTCTGCCATGTGTAGGTGGCAATCCCAGGATCAAATTAAGGGCCTAGGTGTCTGGGTTGGGCTTAGGCTTCACTGACAGCCCCCAGCCTTCGGTCATGCAAGGTCATGTACAATTTTCAAGCTGAGTCATTGAGACCCAGGATGGTCACAGTGCAAAGGAAACAAAGGTAAAATGGTTGTGTAAAACTTCCTGGGTTTTCCTCCTCCATTTTTGTTGCTTTGATGGTTTTTTTCCAGTGCTAGGAGTTGAACTCGGGTGCTAGGATCCCTGGATCATCTGTGGTTGTAAATACTGCACCCCAGCCTAGGGTAATCATGGTTTAAGACACAATAAAGTGCTTCCTTCAGGAAAAGGATCTCAGGAACAATGTCTAGGCACACAGTTCAAGCCTCAGGATCTGCCACACAAAAAAGAGCCATAAGTCTGTTTGTCTGTGTATGTATGCATGTATTTCTATCGGTGAACATCCAGAGTCGCTATGAAGAAAGACACCCAGCTAGGAAATTTGCTTTGAATAGAATGATTTCATAGCACAGAGAGTGTGTTCAAGACAGTGTGTGTTCCTGGGATCCCTTCACTGTTTCCAGTGTAGCCTGAGGGTTTCTGCACACCTCAGGCTATTGGAACAGGCAGAAAAAAAAATCCTCACTCCTATACATCTGTGTAACAAACAATTGGAGCAATTAGTGAGGATGAGTGTGGGAAGGCTCTGAAGAGCAGGAGAAAAAGGCCTCTTTGTACCCCTAGCTCTCTCTCTCCCCAGTGCTCTGTTTTGACAGGAAGCCTTCATTTGTGCCATCTCCCATGGCAGGCCAAGTTATCTGCACTCATCTTGTCTTTGTTATACTATGTTCCAGTGTTGAATAAAACTACTACAATTAATTCCAGAGTCCTTCTGGCAGACAACTAGGGAGCTGAATCTAATAAGATTCCTAATTGGCAAAGGTGCCTCCCTAGGTTTCCGGGAGCTTGTTAAATCTAAGTACTTGTGCAAAATCACAATGCTTCCTTTCATCTAGGACTGGTGAAGCTCATCATGTATTTGCTCTCTCTGAGTTGGGCCCTGGGTATGTAGATTTCAGGTTAAACACAGGGCCAGGGTGCTGACCTTGGGCTCAGAGGAGAAGCTCTTTGCTTTACCATTTGGTGTCACTGCTTCATTTCTTGTATCTTTGTGTGTGTGTGTGTGTGTGTGTGTGTGTGTGTGTGTGTGTGCGAATGTGTGTGTGCATGCATGCATGTGCATACACCAGCCCTGGAGCTTTAATTCAGGACCTGAGCACTGTACCTTAGTTTCTCTTGTACAAGGACAGCACTCTACCACTTGAACCACACAGCCAATTCAGGGTTTTTTTCTAGGGATGTGGTACTGAGGATTCAAACCCAGGGTTTCATACAAGCACTCTACCCCTAAGACACATTCCCAGCACTCCACTTCAGGTTTCTTGATTTCTTTTCTTGTATTTAGAGGAGTTGAAGCCTGGGTCTGGGTGCTGTCTCTTGAGCTCTTCAGCTCAAATCTAGGACATTTGAGCTACAGCGCCCCTTCAGGCTTTCTGGTGTTTCTTTGGAGATAACCATCTCAAGGAATCTCCTGACGAGGCTGGCTTTGGACCCTGATTCTCAGCTCTCAGGCTCCTGAATAGCTAGGATGAGAGGTGTGAGTCACTGGTGCCCAGCTTCCACTTTAAGTTTCTAATTAGTGAATAGGAGATAATAGTCTCATGGGACCTTTTGTTTCTGGGATAGTTTTGAACCCAAATCCTCAGCTTCCTGAGCAGGCAGGATGATAGACCTCAGCTAAAAACACCTAAGCCGTGATACTTTGCTGCAAGTGGGTCTTTGGCTCCGCGTGGTAGAGTGCTAGCCATGAGCCCAAGAGGAAAGTCAGCACCTAGGCTCTGGGTTGAAGATTCATGATGGAGAAAACTAAACCAAACCAATTGTTGACAGGAGACAAGTCACTAGATTTCAGTACATATATAAATTTGGCCTTGCCTTGGGGACATATCTGAGCCTCAACTTTCTCATCTGCACAATCATCTTACTTGGGGAGCTCTAACAATGAAAGAATACACCCCATGAAGGACTCAGCACATAGCACCCTGTGAAGGACTGAGCACCAGCACCCCAGGAAGAGCTCATCACATAGCTCTATCCCACAAGCTGTCATTAGAATTCGGGTGCTTTCATCAGTATCAACATTCTTTCAGAAAAACGTCACAAATCAAAAAAGTTCACATCTAATGGTTTAGAGGGGTGGCTAATGGGAGGTAGGGTCCTCAGCCTTGGGGATTGCATGCACAGGTTGAGGGTACTCTCCTAAGACCTTTTCCTCAAGGCTCGAACTCTACGACTTTCAGCGTCAGGTCAGAGTCTCGCAGACTTCCTGCCAGGGCTGAGTATTAAACCACCACTTTCAGAACTCATCCCTGAGCAGCTAGCGGTGAGCTAGCAGCATCTGGTTCCATGGAGTTATTTTGCAGCTTATCACATGGATATATTTGCATATGGATTATACATCATACTAGGACACAGGACTTTTACAGAGAAGGAAAAAAATGTGTCAAAATTGGTTCTTACTGCACATATAAACTTTTGGCAATGCTGGGATTTGAACTCACAGCCCACAATGCATAATTTATGAATGGGTCAGTTGTAGAACAAAAGCCTTTGGCAAAATGAGCTTCCAGCCAGTTCTGAGGATATATATATATATATAATATAAATAAATAGATTGTTAGATATAGGCATAGATATAGATATAGAAAGATAGATATAGACAGATAGATAGATAGATTGATCAATATATAGATAGATAGATACATGTTTAGTTTGCTATATATATGTGAGAGACAATGTGAGGATATTAAATTATATAAATTATGAATTATTAGTTATTAAATTAGGTCTCCATTTAATGCAATATCATGGTTGAATACTTACTAAAGTATCAATGTAAAATAAGTCAGTATTCTAATTAGGAGAACCAAACCAGGGTGTTAGAATGGAAGACATAATCCAATAATTTTTGTGTGGCATTCTATAAGAGAATCATGAACTAACTGTCAATTAAATTGTAACTTTTATAAATTCCATTAAGCATTACCATGGATAGGAATGATTTTCTTTTCTTTTTTTATTGTTAATAAAATTTTTATTGTGAAGATACCATACAGAGGGGTTACACTTACCAGAGCAAGGTAATGAATACATTACTTACCAAGCATTGTTGCCTCCTCCTTTGTTTCCCCATACCATCCCTGCCCTCCCATCTTCTCTCCCTGCCCAACCTTTCCCCAGCCAAAGTTGTAAAGTTCATCTTTCAACATAACATCTTGTACATCTAATTATTTCAGTGGGTCAACCTCATCCCTAATTAAACAATTTGTTTTTTTCCTTCCCCTCCTCAAATTATACCAATATCACATACAGTGAAAACAGGGGTTATACTGTGGGGGAGAGACATACAAAGCAACAAAGTTATCATCTTATAAATAAGTTAGAAACAATAGCAAGAAAGAAAAACCACTTGAGTCATTATCTTGGAGTTCATTTTGCCTAACATCAACTTATCTGACCATTTCTGCTTGTCTCAGACATATACTAGTTATTGCAAATAAGGGTAACCATGGGACCTATGTTTCTTTGGGCCTGGCTTACTTCACTTCATATAATAGTTTCCATTTCCTAAAAAAAAGGGGGATATGTCATTCTTTTTGGTGTAGGCATAGAATTATATTGTGTATATGTACCACATTTTTTTGATCCATTCATCTACTGAGGGGCATCTAGGTTGGTTCCATATTCATAGTTGTGCTGATAGCTTTAGTATGGTCTTATTTTGGATCATTTGTATAAGTGCACAAAAGTGGGATTGCTAGGTCATATTGGAGCTCTATGTGGAGTGTTTAGAGGAACCTCCATACTACTTTAAAAGTGGTTGAACAAGTATACGCTCCCACTAACAATGCAGTAGGTACCCTTCTGTCCACATCCCCTACAGTATCTGTTGTTATTAGAGTTCTTGATTATAGCCATTCTAACTGGGGCGAGGTGGTATCTCAATGTTGTTTCGATTTGCATTTCTTTTATGGCTAGGGAAGTTGAGCATTTCTTTATATGTCTATTGGCCATCCTTCATTCCACTTCAGAGAAGTTCCTCTATAAGTCTTTATCCCACTTATTTATTGGGCAGTTATTTCTTTGAGGATTTGTTGTTGGGGGATTTAATTTTTTGAGTTCCAGGTATACTTTAGATGAGACTCTTGTCAATTGTATGGCTAGTAAAGGTCTTCTCCCAATCCGTGGTCTTTCTATTGGTCCTTTTTTATTTTTTGTTTTTGTGAACACACTGTACAGAGGTGTTAAATTACATGGGCAGGTTAATGCGTACATTTCTTATCAAGCATTGCAGCCTACTCCTTTGTTTACCCTTCATATCCCTTCCTTTCCTTTTATTATATCATATCACATAAGGTATATTTTATACATCAAACTGAGGTCAAGGACTTTCGCAGAGAAGGAAAACAATGTGTCAAAATTGGCTTCTTACTACAAAGAATAAATTTTTGGCCATCCTGGGATTTCAACTCACAGACTACCATGCCCAATCCATAAATGGGGTCACAGTCTTAGCAGACCAGACTCTGGCAAACTGAGCTGCCAGGAAGTTCTGAGGACCTATAATCTGAGGACCTATGGGACTAGTGTGGCCTGATCATAGGTATGATGATATAGGTTGATAGATATGTAGATTGATATATATATATATATGTATATGTATAAATATATATATACATATAGAGAGAGAAAGAGGGACTGTGAGGATATTAAATTATATATATATAATTACCAATTATTAGTTATTAAATTATGCTACCATTTAATGAAGCATTAATTAAAAATTAGTCAATATCCTTAATCATATCATGATGCTAGAATCGAAGGTATAAATCCAATAATTATTTTTTTGACATTCTAAAATAGAATCATGGAGCAACTGCACATTTAATTATTACTTTTATAACAGTCCATTAGCATTCACATGAACAAGAATGAGTTTTTCAGGATCTCCCTCCATTTGTGGGTGGCAGACCTAGCATTCAAACTCCAAGCCTGAGTAGTTTAATTTGAATGCAAACCATTGGAATGACACCGTGAAGATTTCAGATTGTTATGATTAAAAAAAGAACAAGAAGAAAAGAAATCAAGGTGTCAATGGTACCTGCCTATAATCCTAGCTCCTTAGGAGGCTGAGATATAAAGAATGCCAATTTGAATTCAGTCAGGGCGGGAAAGTTCATAATACCCTTCTTTCTAAGAGGTCACATGAAAAAGAAAAACCATGAATGGGTCTCAGACTCAAGGGCAGAGTGCTACACTTGAGCAAAAGGAGCTCATGGACAGAGCCTAGGCTCGTAGTACAACCACAGACCTGCCAAAAAAAAAAGAGGAGGCAATAACTCCTTTTTTCTTTGTATGGATGATGAGCATTCAGCAGGTTGCCCATGCCCAGACACCCAAACTGGGCAAGCTGGGACAAGCCCTCAGAGAGTACTAAGTCTGAGCCAGCAACTTGAACAAAGCATCCTTCTCTGCCATTTAAAGAACTGAAGCCTTATGTTCTGGCAGAGGACACCTAGAAGCCAGAAACTGCCTCCAGGGAGACCACAGTTCTAGGCTATAGTTGTTGTCCAAAGTTTTGGCTTCTTATTCTCTATCCCTCTGTATGATATGAGCCTAGTCCTCCGGGGCCTGGTCGCTATCACTCATTTATCATTCCTCATTGCCAAGTCACAGGCTGGTCCCAAATATTGGCAAATATATGAAATAGTCAAAGATTTCTACAATGAAAGAGGTAAGCTAATATACCTCACCCTCATAACTTCCATTAGAAGTGAGCCTTGGGTTGTGTATGTGGCTTAGTGGTAGAGTGCTTACATAGCACACATGCATGAAGCCTTGGATTCTATTCTTCAGTACCACAGAAACAGAAAAAGCCAAAAGTGGCACTGGGGCTTAAGTGGTAGAGTGCTAGCCTTGAGCAAAAGAAGCTCAGGAACATGCCCATACCCTGAGTTCAAGCCCCATGACTGGCAAAAAAAAAGTCAGCGTGGTGATATATATTGTTCTGGGACTCAGAGGAGGGCCGAGATTATAGGTAAAAGGTAGGGTAGAGGACAGGTGCTAGTGGCTCACCCCTATAATCTTAGCTACTTAGGAGGCTAAGACCTGAGGATGACAATTGTAAGCAGGAAAGTCTATATGAGACATTTTTCTCCAATTAAACACCCAAAAAGCCAGAAGTAGAGCTGTGGTTCAAGTAGTAGAGCGCTAACCTTGAGCACAAAGGCTCAGGGATAGAATACCATCCAGGCCATGAATTCAAACCCCAGGAATGGCACACACATGCACACACACACACACACAGACATACAACCTCACACACACACACACACACACACACACACACACACACACACACACACACACACACACACACACACATCAAGATAAAGCATTTGCCAGTCAGCCTGCACAAGTTTCATCTCTAGAAACTTAATACTAAAACAAAAAGAGGGAGATTGGAAGGAAAGACTTGCTTCACGAGGTGATATAACCAGTGCCAAAATTCCACAGGTGTTCTAAGATGTGAAAGAGGACAGAGAGCTTCAAGCAGAAAGTCCAGAATGGGCAACGGTCCTGAGGTGTGGTTTAGAGCACGTGGTGTGGGTGGAATGAAGGTTCTGGGGCTTCAAACAAGTCTGGCAGGACATTCAAGGCTGTGTCAAGGTTTGTACTTGAGTCACAGGTAGGGCACAGGTTGGGGTCACAGAATGAGATCCAGGGGAAAGATTAGCTTGTCTTTTCACCATGGACCCCAGCCATTTCCTGTGGCTGGAAGCCTATTTTTTCATAGCTCCTGACCCTCAGGACTCCTTTGCATGGAGGAGTCAGGGCAAATGCAGGGAAGAACACTTACTTAAGAAAAGCTTCTAGGGGCTGGGAAGGTGGCTCAATGGTAGAGCACTTGCTTTGCATGCCTGAGGCTCTGGGTTCGATTCCTCAGCACCACATAAGCAAAAAAGAAAAAAGCTGGAAGTGGCACTGTGGCTCAAGTGGTAGAGCGCTAGCCTTGAGCTGAAGAGCTGAGGGACAGTGCCCAGTCCCAGAGTTCAGGCCCCACAACTGGATCCCCTCCCCAAATAAAGAAAAGCTTCTAGCCTAATACCACTAGTGGCTCAACCCCTGTAATTCCTAGCTACTCAGGAGACTGAGATCAGAGGGAGGAAAGTCACTGAGATTCTTCTTGCCGAAGAACTACCAAAAGCCAGAAATGGCGCTGTGGCTCAAGTAATAGAGTGCCAGCATTGAGGGAAAAAGCTAAGAGACCAAAGTCCAGACCCCTCAATTCAAGCCCCAGTACTGGCACCAAAAAAAAAAATAAAGAAATGCTTTCAGGATCTCCTAGTCCACTGTAGTGAAACTCCAGATCAGCCCGGCACCAGTGGCTCACACCTGTCCTCCTAGCTCCTCAGGAGGCTGAGACCTGAGGATCGCGGTTCAAAGCCAGCCCAGTCCGGAAAGTCTGGGAGACTCTGATCTCCAAGGAACCTCCAGAAAACTGGAAGTGGCGCTGTGGCTCAATTGGTAAGCTGAAGAGCTGGGGGACAGCACCCAGGCCCAGAGTTCAAGCACCATGACCAACACCTGGCCTGCTTGGACCTCACTCTGTGGCAGAGTACTTTCCAGTGGACTCCTGAGGGTTTCCCAATGTCTAGGTGTCCCACCAGTCTTCAGAGCAGCCTCTTTGGAGTTCTTTTCCTACAGAGTAGGCCACAGTATCAAAGGGTCAAGCCTTGGGGCACAGAGCTAATTGGTCAAGTCATCAGAATGGCATCTGTCATGGGTGCAGTATGGATCTGAGAAGTAAATCGATTCTCATACCAGGGTTCTGGGCCAGGAGGTGCAGGAGCTGCAAGATGGCACAGCAGGTAATGCCCACTCACGCAAGTATCACAAAAGTGTGACGGGTGTTGAGTTGGGCTCATGAAAGGATTGTAGGCTCAGGAATCCACAGGTAACTGGCTCTGCTTGTAGCAGTCACTACCCCTGGAGTCCCAGGACTTGAAGCCCTGCGTTCCTCACCAGTGCTCAGGGGCAGATGAAGGTCTGCAATCATGGGCCAACTACAAAGGACAATCCATACTGTCCTTCCCTTGGTCCTATGGCCCCATGCATGAATGGAGGGGCAGGTTCCATGGAACTTACTGCCATGATCCAGACTCCTCAGCCCAAGAAGGACTTAGGGAGAAACAACTTTATCTGCCTTGAGAGTTTACTATGATTATGCCTCAGGACTGCCCACAGTTCTACCTCAGCTCATCATTAACACGTGTGTGTGTGTGTGTGTGTGTGTGTGTGTGTGTGTGTGTGTGTGTGTGTGTGTGTGTGTGTGTGTGTGTGTGCGCATGTGTGCGTGCACGTATTGGTACAGGGGTTTGAACTCAGGGCCCGGGCTCTGTCCCTGAGTTTTTTCATTGAGGGCTAGCACTCTACCACTTGAGCCACAGCTTTTCTTCCAGCTTTCTGTGGTTATTTGCAGAAGAGAGTCTCACAGATTTTTCTAGCTGGGCTGCCACTGAATGGCAATCCTCAGATCTCAGCCTCTGAGGAGATAGGAATATGAGAGAATGAGCTATTATTATCTAACTGGCCACACTTTCCTTCTTGGATAAAACAAAGTTCCCCTCTGTCCCATCTGAGCACCCATGTATATCTACCCCTCCAACCCAGGCTTCAGA
Source organism: Dipodomys merriami (assembly GCF_024711535.1). Lineage (NCBI taxonomy): Eukaryota > Metazoa > Chordata > Mammalia > Rodentia > Heteromyidae > Dipodomys > Dipodomys merriami. The sequence goes on from NW_027203164.1 coordinate 99,328, forward strand.
CAAAACACACCCTCCTCTGAGGACAAAGAAATGGGATCAGGTTTGTGCTTTATGTTCTCCACACAGTCTGGGGCTTCTAGGAGCTGATGTAGAGCTCAGAGATCTAGGCCAGGGCAAGTAGACAGCTGTTAGAACAGAAGAGCATATGAAAAGACATCCTTGCAGTTGGGTGCCAGTGGCTCATGCCTATAATCCTAGCTACTCAAGGATCAATCAAGATTCAAAGCTAGCCTGGGTAGACTCTTATCTCCAATGAATCATCAAAAAGCTGGGAAGCCAAGCTACCCTAGTTCACATGGTACAGCACCAACCTTGTGCAAACAAGCTAAAGGATAGCACCTAGACTCTGAGCTCAAGCCCCGGTAAACACACACACACAAACACACACACACATACGCGAACACACACACACACACACACACACACACACACACACACACACACACACACACACTAACACCTTTAGCAGGTGCCAATGTCTCATACCAGCTATCCAGTACTCACTAGGCTGAGCTCATAGGATGGCAGCTTGAAGCCAGTCCAGGCAAGAAAGTCCATGAGACTCTTCTCTCCACTAAACTACTAAAAAAGATGAAAGGTGAGCTGTCATTCAAGTGATAGGGTGTTAGCTCAGGGACAGTGCCTAGGCCCTGAGTTCCAGCTCTGAGATTTTTTTTTGGGGGGGGTCCGGTCATGGGGCCTGAACTCTGGGTCTGGGCACTGTCCCTCAGCTCTTCAGCTCAAGGCTAGCACTCTACCACTTGAGACACAGCGCCACTTCCGGCTTTTTCTTTTTTGCTTATGTGGTGCTGAGGAATTGAGCCCAGGGCCTCAGCCATGCAAGGCAAGCACTCTACCACTGAGCCACCTTCCCAGCCCTCTGAGATTTTTTTTAAAATAAACACCATTTGCCATCCCCAACCCCATAGGCCATAAATACAGATTTTGGTCATCCTAGAACTCATTTCCATTCCTGCCACTTCCACAGCACTGCCACAAGTAGCCAGTGTGTGGCTAACACTGGGTTAAGAATTGAACTTACACAAGGGGGACATAACCAGGTCAAGGATCATGCCCCAGAACATTGAGGTACTGGCCATACCAGTCTCTCACCCCCTCTACCCTCACCCTGGAATCTAGTCTGTGCCTCTGTATTATGGTTATCTGGAATTCTGTAGAAGGACCTGAGAGGCCCAGCTGGGTGGGGGGGGGGGGAGATAGACTTTCCTGCGATAAGTTACATTTACAGTTCCTAGACACCAATGGATACTTCCAACACAACATGGCTCACCTTCCATGTAGCCCCAGATCCTCCTTGTTTGGGCAGCCTTCAGTCAGATATCAGGCTGAAGTTGGCCAGAGCCATTGGCAACCACCCTTCCCCCACTCCATTGCCAGCCTGCTAGGATGGACATGCATCCAGAGGCCCAGCTGAGGAAAAGGAAAGAACATGGCATGACTGAGCCCCTCTCCTCCAGGGACAGGGGAGAACCTATGCCAGCTGGCCCTGCTGACCCAGAATCCTCTAGAGGCGGCCAAAGTTATGGACAGCCAGACTTGAGCACCAACAAAAAGCTAGAATATACAGGTCTCTGGCAATTTAGGACTCATTGTAGACCCACATAGGGGACTAAAGGCAGGGTGCCATGGAGGAGGGGCTCCCTCTGAAGTCAGGAAGAGGCAGACAGGTGCCCAGGAAGGGGTCAGAGAAAGATGAGGGAAAAATACATACACACACACACACACACACACACACACACACACACACACACACACACACGCACGCACGCACACACACACACACACACACACACACACAAACACACACACACACACAGGGGTAGCCCAATGCATTAGCAGTCCCTGAGCACTTGAACATCCCAACCCCCGAGAAGATAGCATTACCATCCTCAGACCAACTGTAGACAAAACTCAGAGGCTCTCACACATCTGGAATGGCTCATAACTCAGCATGGTGTTTCCTACTGTACACACTGCTATGCAGAAAATTCAGCTACCTGATTTTTGGTTGTTGGTCATGGGGTTTGAACATTGGACCTTCACACAGTCCTTTAGCTCTTCAGCTGAAGGTGCGCGCTCTACCGCTGGATCCATAACACCACTTCCAGTTATCTAGTGGTTCAAAGCCAGCCTCGCAATCCTCAGATCTCAGTCTCCTGAGTAGCTAGGATTACATTTGTGAGCCACTGGCAGCACCCAGCTTCAGTTACCTTCTTATACCCAGGGGAAACCCAACTTGTCAGGCTACAAATCACATGCAATCCTTCACTTCAGACTTTGACACCAGCAGTCAAACCATACTTCCATGGATGGAGAGAATAAAATTGACACTACCTTCCCACCCCTGCTCACATTCACCCCAATCCCTGCCTAAGACAGGCTACGACCTCCGGAGTTCTTGGTAAGGCAACGCCCACCCTGCTGTGGTATCACACTCGGGCAAACCTGGGGAGAACTTAGAAATTTCTGTACATTGAGGCCAGCACCTGGTCTCCCAACCACAGCACACCCACTCCTTCACCATCTCTTCTAGGCAAGGTGTGTCATTCCGCGTTTTTTTTTGTTGTTGTTGTTGAGGGGCTTGAACTCAGGGCTTGTATACTGTCTCTGATGATTATTTTAGCTCAAGGCCAGTGCTCTACCATTTGAGCCATGGAACCACTTCCAGATGGAGATTGGAGATGAGACTCTAATGGTACTTTCTTGCCTGGGCTGGGAAACAGGATCCTCTGGATCTCAGCCTCCCAAATAGCCAGGATGACAGGTGTGAGACACCAGCCCAGGGCTTATGGTGTCTCATTCTTTAGAATTTCCTCCTAGTCCTCCTCTAGACACTACCACCTAGATACTCCTCTACCGCCCTCAGAGACAGCAAATCGAGCTTGCAATCTGGGTAGGGCCAAGGGCATTAAAGGGTCCCCTCCACATCTCTAACCCTCTCTAAGCTCCCATCTGCCTCCTGTGGATGGCCTGGTCATCCGGAGCTTATCAGACCCACTAGGACTTCTGGGGCCTGCCTGTATTCCCCTGCCCCACCCAACAGGTACCTGAGTATTTCTTGGGCCAGCTGCTTCATGTTCAGGTGGAAGATGTTGGGTGGGTGGCTGTTAACCAGGTCCAGGTGTTCAGGGCAGAAGGAGTGTCCAGTTCCCCTCTGTCAAAGAAGGAGACACAATGCATGGATGGATCTACTAAGAACTACAGGGCATAGCCATCCACCCATCACCAAGGTCCCTTTGAGTGCTGTTTTATGTTGACCATCCTGGTGTTTGACCTCGGGGCCTGAGCGCTGTGTTGGAGCTTCTT